>NW_026729008.1:0-295000 GCF_030272615.1 Cryptomeria japonica | reverse complement strand
AATCCTCTTTACACCTCGCCTTGAAAGCCTACCAACTCATCCCATATTGTCACCCTCCACCACCTCCTCAATCCTTTGTCCTCCATGTATACCTTCCCACCATCTGAGCTATTTCTCATTTAAAACACATCCCGAATTAGAGAGGAAATACATCTCCCAATAACCTTCTCTTTGTGTATTCATCTAGTAAAATTTGAAATCTTGAAAGGTACTTAGTTTTTGCACGATAATATTAATGAGTTTTTAAACTTCCAACTCCGTGCTTCCCCTTTGAAATGGCATCAACCACAATTTTCAAATCTCCTTCTAATTGAAGTCTAGAAACCAATGATTTGTCTACCAAAGAGATTGTAAGGAGTATCGCTTGAGCCTCCACTTCATTATTAGTGTTGTCCTTCAATTTTTGTGCTTCCCTTGCCAAAAAATCACTAGTATCATTTCTTGCAATACAACCAGCCCCCGAGGGTATTGAATTTCCTTTAGAAACCCCATCAAAATTTATCTTAATTCATCCTACTTTCGGCTTCATCCAAATTACACTTCCCTTTGCACATTAAGGAGGATCAACACTAAAAGGCCCATTAGTAGGCCTAAATTTTAGCATCTGCCACTGACATTGTAAAATTTTACCCACCAACTAAATGAGTTTTCTAAAAATTATGGTTAAAATTTGGCACATTCATTGTTTTTGAAATTGCATGTTCTATCCATGCACACATTTGCTGCCAAGATTCTTCCTTATCCTAAAAATCATCTTGTTTCTCTCCCTCCATATTTCCTAGATGAGGATGGACGAAACAATATACCAAATACTTGAATATACTAATTTTATTCTTTCTAAATTCTCACTTTGGAATAATTCTCTGAGTCTGACCAAGAGTGAGATAAGCCAATTTAATTTTTGTAATAGAAACTTCTAGCAATATTGAGAGAACTTACAATTTAGAAGGAGATGATCAAGATTTTCATTTTCCTCTTTATAGAGAAGACATCTACAAGGGCCATGAAAACCTAACTTACTCAATCTTTCACCTGCTAGTATTTGTCCTCTCAAAGCAAGCCATGCAAAGGTGTCTCCCTTGGGAAGACAATTTTTGTTCCAACATAGTTTAAAAGGCCAACCCTCCTTGTCCAACTCCCTTTCCAAGATCTTATACCCCACTTTGACCGAATATCTCCCAATTCTGGCTCCATACCATATAATCTCATCTTTGCCTCCTGAAAGTATCAAACGTCGAGACTATAATATGTTATTAAAAGATGCCTCCTGATGTGCATTCAAATTTAGTTCTTGAATATTTTTCCATCACAAAACATCCATCCCATTCTCCCTAAATTTCTCTATATAATTACTAACTTTAATACCCGACCTTGCTTCGATGATAAATTTGATCTCTGCAACATAATTCTCATCTGTAGGGGATAAATATCCCTCCCAAGAATCCCCCCAAAAATCCATAGTTTCTCCATTCCCCAATTGCCAAGTAACATGATTTGTGATGAGGCTTTGACAAGACATCATGAAATTATAAATCGCAGATCCTTTCGATGGGTTTTGAATAGTTAGAATATGTTCCCTCTCATGAGAGTCAATATATTTATATCTCAAAATTTTAGCCCATTTCTGGTCTGGATTTGTATATATGTTCTATAGCAACTTGGTCCCCATCCTTGCTTCGACGATAAATTTGATCTCTGCAACATAATTCTCATCTCTAGGGGGTAAATATCCCTCCCAAGAATCCCCGCAAAAATCCATAGTTTCTCCATTCCCCAATTTCCAAGTAACATGATTTGTGATGAGGCTTTGACAAGACATCATGGAATTATAAATCCCAGATCCTTTCGATGGGTTTTGAATAGTTAGAATATGTTCCGTCTCATGAGAGTCAATATATTTATATCTCAAAATTTTAGCCCATTTCTGGTCTGGATTTGTATATATGTTCCATAGCAACTTGGCCCCCATGGCTTTGTTTATAATGTTCTATTTCCTCAACCTAGTGCCACCTAAAACTTTAGGTTTACAAACCTTGTCCCAAGCTAGTAAATGTGTCTTATCCTACCCATTTTTGTCATTCCAAAAAACCTCCCTCTTTATTTGATTTATTGTATTAATGATCTTCTCCAATATTTTCAGACACATCATAGAAAAAATTGGTATAGTTGAGACCACTATTTATGAGCATGAGCAATCTACCTACTGCAATTAACCACTTACTCTTCCATCCTTCTAGCTTCCCTGCACAACTATCAACTAGTTTCTGCCATAGATTTGATAAGAACACACCCAAAAAAAGAGTGTTTCCAAGAAATTTTCTTCGAAGGTTGCCAACTTTAATGCTCATAATTCTTGAGATTTCCCTTTGTTTACAAAGATTGGTATTGAAGATTGTTTTTTTGATTTAAACCAATTAATTTGTTGGCCCAAAATTTCATGATAACTATTCAGAGCTTGCTTGATATATCCGGTCTCCCTCAAAGAAGCCTCCCCAAAGAGGATGGTGAGTAGTAGCCTCCGTACTAGCTACAATCTTAACTCCCTTCCATTTACCTTCCCATAGTTTTTGAATGAGCCTCCCCAAAGCCTCCACTAAAACAATAAAGAGAAAAGGGGACAAAGGATCCCCTTGTCTCAAACCTCTAGAAGCTTGGAAAAAACCTTGCAGACTCCTGCTTACTAGTATTGAAAAACAAGGTGTTGTGACACAACTGTTGACCCATTCCACTCATTGCAAACAAAATGCAACCTTTCCATGATTTGAAAAATAAATTGTTTATCCACCATGCCATAAGCCTTCCAGATGTCAAGTTTAACAAGTATACGACCCACTTTAGCTTTTAGGATTGTATGAATAGTTTCATGAGCTATAATTATACCTTCAACTATTAATCTGCGAGGAAAAAAACAAATTTGTTCTTCAGAGATGATGCCACATAAAATATGTTTAATTCTCTGCACCATAAATTTTGCAATGACTTTGTAGACTGTGTTACACAAATAAATTGGTTTGAAATCCCCAAAGGATTGAATCTTGTCAATCTTTGGTATCAAAGCAATCAAGGTGCAGTTCACTTCTTTAGAGACATATGGATCGACCCTAGACTCCTCAACCACAACCCATAATTCCTTACCAACCAAACCCCAAAACAATTGAAAGAAAAAAGGTCAAAAATCCATATGAGTCTAGGGCCTTATCTCCTTCCATAGAGAAAACTGCATTCTTGACATTGTCCAACTAAATCAATTTGAGCAATGAAGCATTATGCTGTTAAGAAACCAGTTTAGGAATCACGTGGAGAAGTACATTTGTTGGGGGCACATTACTCTCTCTTAGCCTGCATAAGAAGATCCTTAAAGTATCTGATCACTTCATTATTGACGTCTTCATTGGATAAAAAACAATTACCATTACCATCCTTAATCTCAATTATTCTATTCATAGATCTTTTGGCTTTCACCAAGTTATGAAAGAACTTTGTATTTCTGTCACCTTCTTTTAGCCAACATTTCCTAGATTTCTACCTCCAATAACTTTCCTCGTGGGCTAAGATTTCTGAGTGTTTACCATTTAATGATTTATCCTCCCAATATGTCTCTTTTGTCATACCAATGCACATAATTTTTTCTTGCATAGCTTTCAGATCAATTTCAACTTTTAATTTTTCTTCAAAGATATTTCTAACATGAATCCTATTCCATTCCTTCAATTTTCCTTTAATATACTGAAGTTTATTAAAAAATAAAAAATCCTTCTCACCTTCTAGAAATAGGGATTCCTTCCACCATTGGGCCACTAAACTACGTATCTTACTATCCTTGAGCCACATTTTTTTGAATTTAAAAGGAGAACGCATTGGGATAGAATTAGACTAAATCAAAAGTGTCGCTAGGAAATGGTATGATCTCGAGTAAGCCAAAATGGATGTTTCAAATACTAAGGGTTTCGCCACCCATTCTGCAGCAACAAAAAATTTGTCAAACTTTTCTGTGATATGAGAAGCACCACATCTTCTGTTAGTCTACATGAAAGATCCAATTTTTGTTTTAACATCCCATAAACCATTGTTAGTAAAAAGAAATTAAGTTTCTTTTTGCACCGCCCCCATCTCCAAACACCCCCCAATCTTGTCAACAAATTCTAAGGTGACATTAAAGTCACCACTCAAGATTATCAAAGATTTCTCCAACTCCTTTAATACTTTTGAAAACTAATGCCACACTTCAACCTTCTGCTTAAATGGGGAGGGTCCATATATATTTATCAAGAAGAAGTCACAATTGAGACTAAAAGAATGTATTTTGACAAACTTCCAAAACTTATAAGCACAAAAATCTTCCAAATCAATTGTGGCTAGATTCCAAAGAAAACCCAAACCTCCCATAGCAGTAATTGCATCCACAAATGATCCTTGCCACACTTGCCAACTCCTAAGAAAAGCATCAACCTCAATCTTACTAAGCTTAGTTTCTTGTAACATCACAATATCCAAACGAAATTGATCAAGACATCTATTGATCAAACAATTTTTTTCTGATGCATTGCATCCCCTTGTTAGGACCTCCAAAATTTGCAAAATTTTAAGGTCCCATGCAGAGAAATTTACTTGCAACACTGAGAGACATCCCTGCAAAATCTTGCCCAAATAGCTTACTTTGGAGTGCTACCTTTTGAAGCCCATTGATTATCATGCAAAATGCCTTTGGGGAAGTACTAAGCACTTATCAAAGATGGAATTGATCATGTTGCAACATCCCACAATTAGATTTAATGCATTCTTGAAGTACTTTGTTTGAGGGGTCAACAAGAGTTTATTATGTGCACATTTCTAGGAAAGACTGAGTATCCTACTTTGGAGGCTTGCATCTTGCACTCAGTTCATTGTCATGACAAACCACTTGTTCCCCTATATTCTATGAAATTTTTTGTGCCCCCCTGTCCATTCTCAGACTCCCATGATCTCATTTCACATGTTTTCCAAGATCAAACCATTTGCAATTTGTCAATTTCTGCAGATTGCTTAGTGAAATGCTTTTCAACAGGGGTCACTTTGAGCATTTATAACTTGCACCCAAAAGATTGTTTCATCAAGATAAGTGGTTCTTGTGTTTCCTTATAGCTAAATGATCTTGTGTGCTAGAATCCAGACCCTTATCACATCATTTGCTATTTTTTTGAGAAGGATTTGAAACAGGCTTTGAAGAGGTTTCTAGTAGGTTTTAGTGCAGAAACAACCAAGTTGTCATCTTTGGTGATTAAAATATTGCAACCCAGGAAGAGTTAAACGAATCCACTTTGCAGCGTGATTTATAATGTATCAGTCTATGCTCTTGTCAGATGGCATGGTCCTAAGAAGCTATTTTGCCTAGTTTTCGAGGGTGGTTAACAGGGGTCCCGAGCTTGTTTTGACTATTTTGCAAACTGGTTGAAAGCCAAATTTTAATGATCGACTTTTGCATGTTACTGCTCCATAAGGGTGTTTAAATGGTTTTAAGTCAATTCAAGGCTTATCTACATGCAAACGATTTTTTTTTAAGTCGGGCCCATGAGGGACCCGACTTGCCTTATTGAACACGTTTGTTGGGTTGATATTAATCTGTTATTATTTAAGTTCTATGATTTAAATAAAGAATTAGCATTTGTAAATGAAGGGGCCAATTTTCAATAAAATGACCCGCATGCCCACATAAATGTAAGTAAAAAAGTTGAAATAGATGCGAGGTAGTGGAATAACCCCACACTCCCGCATGTAGGGGAGGGGTATCAATAGTGGACATAGCTAACTTCGTGCACATAGAATTCTCAAACCCTAAAATCGTTGTGTCGAAAGGTCAAAAAGTGGTCATTTCAAAGTGACTATCCATACATGAACTCCTTTGCACCAAAAGTAGATAACTCAAAATTTGCAGTAGTAGTGGACAAATGCCCCATTAGTAGATCACCTTTTTTGACATTTTTTCATTTGTGCACCACTATTGGCCCATTTGTGCACCACTACTTAGACATTTGTGCAAAATTATCCACTATTGGTACATGTGATATTCAATAATGAACTTTCCATTATCAATTTGTTGGGCTCCTTTGCAATCTAGTACTAGAAGGTTGGGTTGACAAAAAGATTTCCACTATTGAAACTATGTCCACTATTGGTACCTTCCCCTACCTTTGATTTTTTCCATAATGCTTTGCCGTGTGCGGGTAAAAGGGTTAGGGTTTTTTGTCATTTCATGGAGGCCATGAGCCCAAGGAATGCAAAGTGATGTAATAGTTGCAGGAGTTGAAGTTTTCAAGCAATGCATTTGGCAGGAGTATATCCAAATCCCAACGTTCGTCCCAGCGGTAAGAAGAAGCTAAGATCGGTATCAACAGCCATCGAAGCACAAAGGGTAGAGGTGCATTTGCCAAATGCTGCAGTCGCAGTGCCCTGATATATATATGAGCAAAATGTGGAATCACGCACAAGGCATTGACTGTTTGGTGTAAAGAATGTATAAATGTAATCTCAGAAAATGAGATGTCTTCTCATGGCAGCAGTGATTGCACGGTATGCACAATGAATTTGTTGGAAAGTTTTTAAAAGGCCCTCAAGCGAATGCAAGTTAGCAGGTGTAAAACCAAAATCCACAACTTCTCCCAGCTTCTTCCCCACGTCTATGCTAATATGGAAGCTTGGGAATGGTTAATCAATATCCATCAAAAGGCACAGAATAAGTACTTTTATCAGATGTTGTAATTGGAAATGCTCTGGTGGAGATGTATGTGGCGCCTTGGTAAGAACAAGCAAAATGTGAAACTACTGATGAAATATGTGAACGATTTAAGAAAAGCCTCAAAGAAAAATGGTTTAAAGGGTGCTCATAGTAGGCATTGAGAAAATAAGGAAATCCATCAAGGAACAGTGGTATGCATGCCCAGGTAAAGGTGCATAAATACTAACAATAGTACCTTGGTAGTGAAAGGGTGGAGAAATTATGAAATATTTCTATCCACCATTGAAAATACACATCAGTAAAATGTTTTACACGGAGTAAAGTGAGAATGGCCGATTAAAGGAGATTATGGGTAAATTTTGAAGTGCACAAAATCGTTATTTGATTGTTTGATTTGAAAAATACAACAATTTGAATGTGTATTTTCACTTGAATTGTGAAATATTCTCACAAAATGTGTGAAGGAATAAAAATTAAAAATTAAAAATCCAGAGCTCGAAGAAATACTTCCCCAGGGTAAAAGTGTTCGAGACAAAGTGGTTTTTCTCGAGGTGAATATTTTTACTGGAGGTGAAAATATTGTTACTAGTAAAGTAAAAGGCATATGTACATTTAACTGATGTTGCTGGAGTATTTATATGAATGATTATTTTCACATGGGAAAATAAGTAAAAGATGCATCCACGGGTAAATATTCACAAGGAGGGAATTATTTTTTCAGTTTGCAAAAGGGAAAAGATGCAGATCAGGGTGTTGAAAAGGTAGGGGTATTTTTCTATTACAGAGAGATGAAAGATAAGGGACAGGTTGTTGGAAGTGGAAACACTCTGAGAGGGGGGGGGTGAATCAGAGTGTTACAAATTTTAACAAGAAATACTTTTATGAACTTGACAATTTTAATTCACAATATGCACAGATGACTGAGACACTTTAATGAAGCATGAAATATACAATAGAACCAATTGAAACACCTGATTCAGACTTTTCAAAAACAAGAAAGGTATTGAATCTTTTACACACACATGAAACATCTAAATGAGTACTTCAAAGATTTCATTACATAAACTCAACAAAACAGAGTATGAAATAAAGAGAGCTAAAGATATGACGTATCAGAGCATTAACTAGTAAAACAAAATGAGACAAGACAATGCACATAACTCCATAGTTTTCATGAGTGGAAAACCCTCCTGGGGTAGAAAAACCACTGGGTAAGATCCCTTATATTAATTCAAAGAGCACCAACTCAGTTCACAAGTTTTAGAAACCACAAGGCCTCAAGGAGCACCAACCCCTCTTCTTATCCAATAAACATGCACTTAAATCTTGCAGTCACAAAACCATCAGGGATTGGAGCGAGAATATTTTTCCAGTCTGTACAGATGATTCTTTCAAAAAATTTTGCAACAATATTCTTCAAGGATTTGAATCATAATTTAAATGAAATCAACACTATCAGAGAGAAAAAATTCAATCTCTGAACAAAATAGTTTTAAACAATAAAGCCTCATGTACTCTACAACAAAACAGAGTATTGATTCTCAAAACCCTTGACTATCTCTGGTAAACTACAACACTTCTTTTCTTTTTAACAAATGCTATGTCTTTCACTTTATTCACACTCCTCTCGCAATTTTCCTCATCTCAAACTGTTCTGTATATAACTGTTTTATATCCAAACAAAACACCAAATGTTCTTCCAGAATAACCCTCGTATAGGGTTACCAAAACCTTACAGGAATTGCAAACTGAAAAACCAATAACCGTTTTTAACTGTGCAACGGAAGAAAAAAAACTGAAGATACTTGATTTCCCAATCATGAAAAACAAAAGTAAAGCATGAACATTTTCCTTATTTTCATTTTGCATAACTGAAAAACCTGATTCGAAACAAAATCTGAATCTTTTAATCATATGATCAAGAATAATACCTGTGAAACGCAACCTTATTGATAACTGAAAACAAACTAACCAGCAAACCATTAAGCTCCCGGTTAAGACCATTTTTGCTTCATTCTTTTTAACTGAACAACCTGATTTGAGCTCCTTAGCTACAGCGGCGGCTGCGTCTCTCATGGCGTTAGGGTTTGTGACGGACTCCAAACAAGTTCGAAAACAAAATGAAACACAAAACTGTTTTCCAAAAACTTTTAACTTGTCCGACACAAAGAGTATTCTGAGGAATATGCCCTTTAGTCCATAGACAGATTAAATCAAAGATGTCATTAAATTAATGCAAAATCAGAACTATTCACTTATCCGTGTCATCGGCATGGCTCGAGAGTAAGATGCTTTAAGCATATAACACGTCATCAAAACAATGTGTCCGTGTCACTAGACTGGCCCATGAGAAAAACATTTTAAATCAATAATCACATGCTTATTAAAAATGTGAAACTTAACCAACACAGCTTCCTTTTTTTACTTTCTTGTCATCGAGGACAAAAGTACCAAAGAGCAACAAACTCCCCCTTTGTCCTTGATGGCAAAAAAAGAAAAAAAACTTAAACCATCATTGCCATGAAATATGTCATCAACTGAAAGGACCAAAATCAATGTAAGGAATTCCACTGTCAACAAATGCAATATATACAATCAACACTGAACCTTGTCATATGCAAACCTGTAAGTCCTCTGAACCTGTAATATGCAATTCTATAAAGAATAAATACTGTCAGAATAATAAACTCCCAATCTGATCTGTATCAAACAAGAATACCAAACTGTAATACCCAAATAAAAATGTCTATGCCACTGTAATAAAATTCCAATGCCTGAAAAAGCCAATTGTCACTGTAATATCACTGTAATATCAAAAATGCCAATGCCAATGAAATGCCAATAAAATGCCAAGTCTGTAATGCCAATGCCAATGCCAAGTCTGTAATGCCAATGCCAATGCCAATGAAATGCCAAGTCTGTAATGCCAATCAAAAATGAAATACCAATATGTGAAATGCCAATATCCAATGTAAAAAAAAATGAAATACCAATGTCACTGTTCACTGTTGCACTGTGTCACTGTTCACTGTTACACTGAATACCATGTCACTGTTCAAAATGAAATACCAATATGTGAAATGCCAATATCCAATGTCAAAAAAAAATGAAATACCAATGTCACTGTTCACTGTTGCACTGTGTCACTGTTCACTGTTACACTGAATACCATGTCACTGTTCACTGTTGCACTGTGTCACTGTTCACTGTTACATTGAATACCAATTTCTCCCCCTTTTTTTTACCTTTTTTAAAACACAAGGACAAAAGGAAAGAAAAATCAACAGAGCAACACTCCCCCTCAAAGTATGCTTTAGGTGGAGACAAGAGCAGACTGAGAAAACACTCCCAATCTATCTCTTAACCGTTCAAAGACTTCTTTAGACAAAGCTTTTGTAAATATATCAGCAACTTGGGCTTGTGAAGGAACAAACACTAATTGAAACTCATTAGCCAACACCTGATCTCGTAGAAAATGGAGTTTAATGGCAACATGTTTAGTGCGAGAGTGCATAATAGGATTTTTTGAAAGATTAATCGCACTAGTATTGTCACAATAGATTGAAATGGGCTTAATAGTAGAAATGCCCATATCAGTAATTTGATGAGACATCCATATCAGTTGTGTGCAACATGCAGTGGCTGCTATATATTCTGACTCTGCGGTGGACAGAGTGACACAATCTTGCTTTTTACTGTGCCAAGCAACAAGACAATCACCAAGAAAGAAGGCAGCTCCATTGGTGCTTTTACGATCATCTAGACAACCGGCCCAATCAGAATCAGTGAAGCCAACAAGAGTGAAGTCATTATTACGGGGATACCAAAGACCATAATCTAGTGTGCCTTGAACATATCTAAAGATTCGTTTTACAACATTCAAATGAGATTGTTTAGGTGCAGATTGAAAGCGAGAGACTAGACATACTGCAAACATTAAATCTGGTCGAGATGCAGTTAAATATAATAGACTTCCTATCATTGACCTGTACTCAGATTGATTTACTGCAGGTGAGTCATCAGATTTGGTCAATTTACAACTTATTTCCATTGGAGTGCTGACTGGTTTACAATCTGCCATGTTAAATTTTCTAATCATCTCTTTGGCATATTTGGTTTGTGACAAGAAGATACCTTGCTGAAGTTGTAACACTTGAAGACCAAGAAAGAAATTCAGTTCCCCAAACATAGACATTTCAAACTCAGATTCCATGATTTTAGAGAACTTTTTGGATAAAGAGTCATTATTACAGCCAAAAATGATATCATCTACATATATCACAACCACTAGAATATCATTACCATCGATTTTAACATATAAGTTGCTATCTACAGCACCTCTAGTGAATCCATTTGCTCTAAGATGATTATCCAGTCTAGAGTACCAAGCTCTTGGAGCCTGTTTAAGGCCATAGAGTGCTTTCTTTAATCTGTATACACAATCAGATTTGTCTGCAACTTCAAAACCTTCCGGCTATTCCATATAAACTTCTTCATCAAGATAACCATTCAGAAAGGCAGTTTTGACATCCATCTGGTAAACTTTAAATTTTTTATAGCAAGAGTATGCAAGAAAAATTCTGATTGATTCTAATCTAGCTACTGGTGCGAATGTTTCTCCAAAATCTATTCCTTCCTGCTGAGCATAACCTTTACAAACAAAACGAGCTTTATTTCTAACAACCTTCCCAGATTCATCAAGCTTATTTCTAAAGATCCATTTGCCTCCTATCACATTCTTATCATCTGGCCTAGGTACTAACTCCCAAGTTTGATTTTTCTCTATTTGACTGATTTCATCTTTCATTGCATTTAACCAACATTCATCAGATAAAGCATCAGAAACATTTTTGGGTTCGAAATCAGTTACCAAACAAAAATGTTCAGCCAGTTGAGCTTGTTCAGTTGTTTTTGCCCTTCTTCTAGTCAAAATACCTGCATCTATATTGCCAATAACTTGACTTTGAGGATGTCTCTTTGTTATAATTTTTGAGGGTGTATAATGGAGAATACCTATCTCTGCATTTGAATTCTCTGTATTTTCTTCATCAGAACTTGATGAACATATTTCATTTTTCTTTTCTATTTCTGCAGGTTTAGGAACTTGATCAACCTTTGTTAAAGTAGTTTCCTCTTCCTCAATATCCTGCAAATCATTACTTAACAAAAATTGTTCATCAAACCTTACATTTATTGTTTCAACAATTTTATTCAGTCTATTATTGAAACATTTATAGGCTTTTCTATGAGTAGAGTATCCAAGAAAAATACCCTCATCAGTTTTAGCCTCAAAATTTCCTAGATTTTCTTCATCTCTTTTTAGATAACATTTGGCACCAAAAATTTTGAAATATTTGATAGAAGCAGCTTTTCCATACCAAAGTTCATAAGGAGTAAAGGTAGATTTTACCCTGATTTGTACACGATTCAAAATGTAAACAGCTGTGTGTACAGCTTCTTTCCAATACCTGTTTGGTAGATTTGCCTCATTAAGCATTGTGCGAGCCATTTCTTTGACTGTTCTATTTTTTCTCTCAAATACTCCATTTTGTTGAGGTGTACGAGTAGCAGCATATTATCTTTTAATACCATGTCTTTCACAGTAATCAATGAATTCTTGTGAAGTGAATTCACCACCCTTGTCTGATCTTAAGCATTTTAATTTTAGATCAGATTCTCGTTCAACCATTTTTCTGAATATCTTAAATCTATCAAATGCTTCATATTTGTGTTTGAGGAAAGTGACCCATACCATTCTGGTATAGTCATCAACAAAAAGCATAAAATATTTTTCACCATTTATTGACTGTGTCCTTGTAGGACCACATAAGTCTGTGTGTACAAGCTGTAATGGTCTAGTAGAAGAATGTTCTTTAGATTTGAAAGACACTTTTGTTTGCTTTCCTTTCAAACACGCTTTACAAACTGAATTGAATGGTTTACTCAAAATAGGCAAACCTCTAACATTCTGATTTTTACTGATTCTAACCAGATTGTCAAAATTTATATGTCCTAGGCGTTTATGCCATAACCAATTTTCTTCTATTTGACCCATAAGACAAATGCCTTCATTATTCTCATAGTCAGTGGAATCAAGCAAACTGTAGACATTGCCAATTGTTCTCAAACCACCGGCAACAGTTTTACCAGATTTATTTTTGATAGTACAATCTTGAGAGCTAAAAGATACACTGTAACCACTATCACAAATTTGACTGACACTCAATAAATTGTGCTTTAACCCTTCAACAAAGTACACATCATGAATAGGAGTATCATCATTTAGCAGTAATATACCTTTACCTCGTACATAAGCTCCTGAATTATCCCCAAAGCATACAAAGCCACCATTAAAGTCTTCAAGATGAAGAAATTTATTTCTATCTCCTGTCATATGGTGTGAACAGCCACTGTCCAACACCCATAAAGATTTCTTATTTGAGAGAAGTGCAGTTTGCACTATCATTGATTGCTCAATACCAGATACAAACTTAGGTTTCCATATTTTATTAGGGCTTGCCTTTGTTTTGCACTGTATAGTAGTATGCCCAAAAGTGTTACACTTATTACACTTTACTGTGTTTGAAAAATCATATCCTTGATTGTAACCAAACATAGGAGATCTTTGTTGCAGAAATCTGCAAGTATTAACCTTATGACCAAACCTATTGCAATAGAAACAGTATCCATAAAAAAAGCCAAACCTAAAAGGTTTTGTTCTGTTATAAGTCTGAAATGATTTTCTAGTTGCAGGCTTAGTGTTCTGTCTTGATGACTCAGCTTTATTAAACCCTAAACCAGCCAAATCTTTATGCAACTTTTGCTTGCTCAAGATATCATTTAGATGTATTGTACTTTCATACTGTTCAATTTGTTTTTGAAGTTTTGTGGACTGTTGTTCTAATGTTTCAATTTTCTTTTCTCTTTCTTCAAGAAGGGACTTCAAGTTTGAAGTCACTAAATTTGCATCATTCAACTCGACTTGTAAAATCTGATTTGAATTTTCATGTGAAGCTACAAGTTTCTTTAACCTCTTTATTTCTTTTAAAGCACAAAGCAATTCTCCTTCAAGATCAATTTCTCCTTGATCTAAATCTTCAAATTCATTTTGTTTGCTAGTTACATCTTCTAATTCTGCCATAAATAGAGTTTCATCACCTTCACAAGGTGAATCATCTGATTCATTTCCAGAGTCTTCTTTAGTAAAAAGACTCTTCTTTTTCTTGAAGGTATTAAATCTCCTTTTAGGATTCCACATTTTCTTTTTGTAGAATTTTTCTGGGTTTTCCTCTTCACTGTTTTGATCACTTAGAGGACATTGAGCAGCAAAGTGTCCAGCTTTGCCACAATTAAAGCACTTAAAAGCTAATTTGCCCATATATTTCTTTTTTAGTTTTCTAACAAAAAGAGCTTCTATAGCATCTGAAAGTTCAGATTCACTATCAAGTTCTTCTTTCTTTTCTACTTTAAAAGCTGTTTCTTTTGAAGAAGAAGGATTATTACCTATCCTCATCTCATAGGCAGTAAGAATGCTTTGTAGGTTATCAAGTGTCATGGTAGAAAAACTTTTCTTTTCTTCTAAGGTTGAAACCTTAGTTTCAAACTTGGGTAACAAGGTTCTAATCACTTTATTGACAACTTCCTTTTCTTCAACCTCTTCACCAAGACCCTTTCTCGAATTTACTATTTCATCAACTCTAAGAAAATAGCTTGCTACTGTTTCATCTTCTTTCATTCTTAAAGATTCAAACTGATTTTTGAGTGTAAGAATTTTAGACTCCTTAACCTTAGCATCCCCTTGATAAATGGTTTCAAGTTTTTTCCAAATATCATAAGCAGAAGAACAATGCATGACTTTAACAAAAACATCTTTAGTGAGACCACATAAGAGAGCATGCTTAGCTCTGGCATTTAACTCATACTTGGTTTTATCATCAGGATCAGTAGGAATAATGGAAGGAACTGTATATTTTGTGCTCACAATATTCCACACATTAAGATCAACTGAAATGAGATAAGTTTCCATCCTAATCTTCCAGAACACATAATCAGTTCCATCAAAAAGAGGTGCTCTTGAAAGTGAAGCACCTTCCCGAGTTTGAGCCATAAAAAAAAACTTCCAAGTGACCAGGAACAATCCCTAGGACAGACCTATATGAGGGACCCTATGCTCTGATACCACTTGTTGGAAGTGGAAACACTCTGAGAGGGGGGGGGTGAATCAGAGTGTTACAAATTTTAACAAGAAATACTTTTATGAACTTGACAATTTTAATTCACAATATGCACAGATGACTGAGACACTTTAATGAAGCATGAAATATACAATAGAACCAATTGAAACACCTGATTCAGACTTTTCAAAAACAAGAAAGGTATTGAATCTTTTACACACACATGAAACATCTAAATGAGTACTTCAAAGATTTCATTACATAAACTCAACAAAACAGAGTATGAAATAAAGAGAGCTAAAGATATGACGTATCAGAGCATTAACTAGTAAAACAAAATGAGACAAGACAATGCACATAACTCCATAGTTTTCATGAGTGGAAAACCCTCCTGGGGTAGAAAAACCACTGGGTAAGATCCCTTATATTAATTCAAAGAGCACCAACTCAGTTCACAAGTTTTAGAAACCACAAGGCCTCAAGGAGCACCAACCCCTCTTCTTATCCAATAAACATTTCAACTCGAGCTACAGCCACTGGTGATTTTATGCATGCACTTAAATCTTGCAGTCACAAAACCATCAGGGATTGGAGCGAGAATATTTTTCCAGTCTGTACAGATGATTCTTTCAAAAAATTTTGCAACAATATTCTTCAAGGATTTGAATCATAATTTAAATGAAATCAACACTATCAAAGAGAAAAAATTCAATCTCTGAACAAAATAGTTTTAAACAATAAAGCCTCATGTACTCTGCAACAAAACAGAGTATTGATTCTCAAAACCCTCGACTATCTCTGGTAAACTACAACACTTCTTTTCTTTTTAACAAATGCTATGTCTTTCACTTTATTCACACTCCTCTCGCAATTTTCCTCATCTCAAACTGTTCTGTATATAACTGTTTTATATCCAAACAAAACACCAAATGTTCTTCCAGAATAACCCTCGTATAGGGTTACCAAAACCTTACAGGAATTGCAAACTAAAAAACCAATAACCGTTTTTAACTGTGCAACGGAAGAAAAAAAACTGAAGATACTTGATTTCCCAATCATGAAAAACAAAAGTAAAGCATGAACATTTTCCTTATTTTCATTTTGCATAACTGAAAAACCTGATTCGAAACAAAATCTGAATCTTTTGATCATATGATCAAGAATAATACCTGTGAAACGCAACCTTATTGATAACTGAAAACAAACTAACCAGCAAACCATTAAGCTCCCGGTTAAGACCATTTTTGCTTCATTCTTTTTAACTGAACAACCTGATTCGAGCTCCTTAGCTACAGCGGCGGCTGCGTCTCTCATGGCGTTAGGGTTTGTGACGGACTCCAAACAAGTTCGAAAACAAAATGAAACACAAAACCGTTTTCCAAAAACTTTTAACTTGTCCGACACAAAGAGTATTCTGAGGAATATGCCCTTTAGTCCGTAGACAGATTAAATCAAAGATGTCGTTAAATTAATGCAAAATCAGAACTATTCACTTATCCGTGTCACCAGCATGGCTCGAGAGTAAGATGCTTTAAGCATATAACACGTCATCAAAACAATGTGTCCGTGTCACTAGACTGGCCCATGAGAAAAACATTTTAAATCAATAATCACATGCTTATTAAAAATGTGAAACTTAACCAACACAACTTCCTTTTTTTACTTTCTTGTCATCGAGGACAAAAGTACCAAAGAGCAACACAGGTGTCAAGTGCAGTTTTAAAGGGCAGAGTAATTTTCAGTTTTAGAAAAAGCAAGAACATGTGTTGATGCAAATCAGATTCTAGAAAAGGACAACTGTTAGTAAAAGTGTAGATTTGGAGTTTTTTTTTCTTCTTTGTATTCTCCTTCTTTCTCTTTTATAGAGATTCTGGATTTTTTCATATTCCAAGCATGTAAATAGAATATTTTTGAGCAAGTGCATCGGTGTCTGGAATTGTAATGTTTTTGTCATGAAGTTATTTCCAATTTTGCACACTTTTGGTTATATAAATTAAATACCTTGAGGAGGTTTTGATTCAGATTTACAGGTCTTCTGTAGATTTATTGTTTTCTCACTGGTCTCTTTCAAGGAAAGAGTTAGATCCCTTTGTTCAAACAGTTGTAACCTCAAGTTTTGTATGCAAATCCATACAATTCTCAGAATATTAAGGGTATTTGAAAAATTGTTTCTGCTATGATTTCATGCTTGACTCTGTGACTTAGGATCATGCACTAGTCTATTGGTGGCTTGGTGTATTTCAGAAACAAATCAAATTATTAAATATTTATATACTCTCTTGCTGTTAGGTGTAGGTTTTAAATAATATTTGCTCTCAGTTATGTGTCAATGATGTATAAAGTCAGAATATAGCCAATTCTGAAGAAATTCATGTGTTTTGATTCATTCTTCTAAGAGTCATCGGCTGAAGGCAATATTCATTATGAAATTGTTTAAGATTTATAAATATTGCAAAAGGGTTACCTCCCTAGGTCTTGCAAAGCCTGAAGTGTAGGGGAAATGTATATTTGTTGTTAGTTGGCTAAGTCCAATGTTAGGATTTTCCTTTGGAGAAACTTCACTCATAACCTCATTACAACGAGCATGATCCTCAGTCCTTCCCTGATCCCTATCCAAACTCACCAACCCATCAAAAATCGCTAGCTCAAGTGGCTCTTGAGTTTTTCTAGTGAAGCCCTCTGTAACTACCTCTTTTGATAATTTCTTAAGCTTATTAACTAAAACTTCCTTCACAGATTCCTTACCCTATTTATATACCAAACAATCCACTTCAGTGAGACCATCCATCTTACAGTGCTTACAATGTTCCACAATCTCCTCAACCTCTATTTGTTGCCGCCAAACCTCAACATTGGTTTGGATTTTCATAGTTTTCGATAGCGGATGGTAGGGTTTCTAACTCATATAGATTTTAGCATACATACTAGAATCCTTATTTTCAATCGCCTCATCCACTTTAATGAAAAACCCCAATTTATTACCAATGCTCTTAAGAGTTTCCTCATCCCAATATTCCGTGGGAAGGTTGCAAAGTCTAATCCAAATAGGGATTTCATCAATATTTGTTTGTAAAGGATTGAAATTTGGTTTCCAATCTTTAATAAAGAAACCCCTACCTCACATAAAAAAAGGGACATTGCTCAATACCCATGTCTTCTTAATTCTATCCTCTACTATCACTGTGTAGAAACCATTCGGCAAGGTCTTGAGTTCACATTTAAAATTCTAGTTTTCCTCACCCTACTTTTTAACCCGACTGAAAGTTGGCCACTCCCCAGTTCATTTGACAAAGAAAGCCTTTTGTTTCAAGTTTGTGACTGAACCATTCCATACCTGACTAACAAGGAAAAAGGAGATTACTCCATCCTTCGCGGTTTGATTACTTACCTTTGAGGCTTTTTCCAACTTTTGTATCTTCTTCGGCCTCTAGTCCTTGACATTGACCCTTTCCACAAATCGCTTGGCCTCTTTGTGAGATTCATAAATCATAAGAAAGAGAGTTGGTCTATTCCTCGACCTTGACCTGCATTCGATAGAGCATATCTTCTACTGGAGCAGAGTCTTTGATGCAGAGAGTCTTGGAGCTTTGTTTGTTACACCTTCTTGAGTGACTTGACCTACTCAACCCTTCAACTACTCAAGTCCTTCCAATGGCACTTGGTAGGGGTTATGCTAATGGGACCTCCAAGGTTTGAACCTTCTTGACTTGCCTCCTAGGTATAGCCAATGGTTTAGGGTCAATCAACTCCTTCACTTGAGGTTGCCACCTTAGTTACTCACACACTCCTCTCTTGGGCTCCAACCACTCCTGCAAGAATCTTAACACACAATCTCTTCCTATGGTTTCCCAATGCATCAACAAGGTGTCTTCAATGTATTTTGAGGTTTAAGACTCACCAAATCCATCGCCTTGGCTTCTTAACCCTTCTAGGTCTCTACTGGCACCTAAATAGGCCTAATTGCATTAGCCCTCCCTAGGCGGTTTTAGGGGTTTAATTTGCAAAAATCCCAAACAAGACTAGAAATAAATCATGGATTTGAGTATCCTTTTGGATGTTATAGACAATACTAGACAAGTGCATCTGGGTTATCCGTACAAGTGGGGTTTCCAATGCTACACTATTTTGAAGGGTTTTAGGCCTAGCCGGTGACTTGACAAGATGGGTCTAAAACTCTTCACCTGTCAAATCTCTTGCTCCAAACACCTTGGGAACCTTCAAGGGGACTTAGAGGGATTTCCATTCATATGCCACTTGGTCTTGCACCAATCTCCATGTGCTCACAAATCACACTTTTCTTGCTGTCCTAACTCACCTACTCCTAGCGGTGAGCCTAGGGCTTCATTGTTTCTCCTCCTCCTAGACCTGCAACATCACATACCCTATTCCTAAGCTATGTAAAGACCCTAACCTATCATTCTTAGTGATTTCAATAGGTGCCATCAAAGAATGCCTAGGTTAGAGCCATTTCTTGCTCTTAAACCCTACTTGCAAGGGTTTTGCTCCTAGTTGCAAAGAATGAAAGAAATCTCTACAACCTGGAACAATCAAACCTGCAAATCAACCTTAATGAAATCAAAATACAATTAAATCTCAAATATGCAATGAGTTTACACCATCTAGTCCGTACTGGACCGTACAAACAAGGAAAACAAGACAAAAAACTATCAAAAACCTGTGGAAACAAGGTTGCTTCACAAACCAAAAAATTACTCTTGCATTTTCAATCCTCCAACCTGTACAATGAAGTGAAATTTGTTTTATATCCACTTGTTTCAGTCGGTTCAACCAACTTCCTAATGCCTATAACCAAAAATGCAACTTTTGCAAGAAATTGCAAAATGTTGCTTAGCAACTTTTGACAAATTTTGCTCCAGGATGCAATTTTTGCATTCTAAAGCATTCTAAGGCTCTTAAAGGTCCTCAAACACCCTAGAATACCTAAACACAACTCAATTGACTCCTAGTACATGAATACATTCATCTGGAGTATTTTGCCTGTGAACTACCTAAGCATTTCACTTCTTAGGCTAACAACATCCTGAGCACAATTGACTCAAACCAAAATTTGGACAACTCAACCATGGCTCTATTGAGTCCTCAATGGTTGGTCCATTATTACATCACAAATTAACACACAAACTTAAAAGAAATCAAATCTTTCATTCTTGGAGTGCTAGGTGCCCTGCACCGGCCTTCCATTTTCAAACTTCCCATTTTAATCCTCCCAAACTCAACTTGGCTACTTCCAAGCAGAGAAATGATGTTCCCGAGGGAGCTAACCTTGTCTCTCTTGATGAGAAACTTTGAACTCTCTCCTTGGATGCAACCCTAGTCTACTCTCGATGCCATTCCTCGTGTTTACATGAGTATGGATGATGAAGAGCTTTAAGTTTTACACAATATCAATTATTACTAGTAGGGTTATAGCACATATATTCACAACCATCTTAATCATATAATTTCTATAATTTATTATTAGGGGTTCAACCATAATGGCCCAAATAAGGGGACATGATAGGGTGTCAGAAGCAACTCTCTACCCTAGGCCCAAGAGTGAATATACTATCCTTCTTGGCCTCATGTGGCCTTTCACCATCCATCCTTCATGAGGTGGCGTACCTAGTGGACACTTGTATCTGCTCTCCCTACTCGTGCCTCCTTATTTGCTATCGATGATTGAGATCCCTTTGAATTCATTCCAATAATCATCCCTTGTTGAGGTTGGTGGGGAAGTCACAATAGGGTGTCTGGAGAATCCTTCCCTTCTAAGCCCAAGGGTAGGGTACTCCTTGCACCCCCTTAGCCTTATGGGACTACCGATCACCGAAATAAGGTAGAGTTCTTAGAAAAGGACCTCATAACAATATCCCCCTCACTACACATATTATAGCCCATACATCAAAGTATACATAAGACACATTTATGTGCATACCACAAGAGGTTAGAGTATCATGGTTCAAGTCTCATCTGATTGTTTATATATATATTTTAGGAGTTGATATGCTATTATTCCTTTTATGATTTATGCATATTATATGTATTTGAATTTCTGCTTTGATTTCTTATTTTGTTATGGATCTACCTCCTCCAATCATAAATACCTCTTATACCCTTACCAAGTAGGCGACCATTTGGAGGGAGGTGCTCCTTCCAATGAGATGACCCTTCATTATATTATACCTTGTTAGAGTTATCTTTTATTAGCTAATAATTATTTATTTAATGATTAGTCTATTATACTCCATGCTTAAGCTAAACTTAGGAATCTTATAATTCTTTAGGGTTTTCTCCTTTAGAGTTTCGAGTATCCTTTTATAAGGATTCTCTCTTTGTATTTTCATAACAACTGTAATTATTGAATTGCATTCTTGTTGGACAATCAATATGACTCCTCTTTTCTGGATCTTTGAATTCTGGCCTCCATAGCTATTTGCTTCTCTCTTTCTGTGACAGGTTTGCATGCAGGTGATCTTTGGGAGTTGTAGAGTTGATTTTTCCTCAACTCCAATATGGTATCAGAGCTCCAGATCTGGGTGCCCTTGTTCTCTTCATGAGAGATTTTAGGCCTTGTTGCCGGGACCCAAATTTTTGCCTTCTTCATGTAGTTGCATTTTGCTTTTCTGCATTTAGTTGTTTAGCTACTCCCTAAGTTCATCTTAAGGGGGGGTGTTAGAGTTATCTTGTATTAGCTAATAATTATTTATTTAATTATTAGTCTATTATATTCTATGCTTAAGCTAAACTTAGGCATTTAATAATATTGTAGGTATTTAATAATTATAATTATTCTAATTATTAAATATTCTTTATCCCTTTAGGGTTGCACATCTTTAGGGTTTCATATTATCCTTTCTAAGGATTGTATTGTAATTTTCTTATTCATTCCTTCTTTGAATGATAATCTTTTTCTTCACAGCCTTTATTGTGTTTCTGTCTCCAATCTTCTCTTGTGACAGGTATTTTGCTTGCAGGTGCTTTTGGGATCTTAGAAGTTGTACTTTCTCAACTTCTTCATGGTATCAAAGTTAGGTGGTGGCTTGCAAGGATGCTCACTACCAGCTGAATCCTTCTTAGGCTTCAGTTTCTATTTTCTATTCTCTTTAGATGTCTGAGAAACCAATGCTTTCGGCTTTGATCCTGTGAGGAGTGTCCAATTGAGATAAGTGAGCCCGCTCACGAGCCAAGCGATCACATAACACATCAAAAGTAGGCATGGTGAAGCATGTACCCAAGGCATCCATATTAGAATAAAATGTGGAAGAAAATATCTGATAAGTACCTCGAAGCTTAGAGAGAATCAGGTAGATACACTCTTGTGTCTGTCTTATTTTTACCACAAATGTGTAGGATAGATCTGGTGGTTTTAAACTTGTTCAGAAAGTCCTCAATGTGAGGAAAAGACTCTGGTAACAAGGGAGAGAGCTTTGCCTCAATCTTTAATGCTCGGAACTCATTGATAGTACCAAAGAGAGTTTCAAATTTGAACCACATAGCCCGAGGAGTGAGAAAACCATCAAGGTGAAAAAGCATGTTGTCTGAAACATGTAAGGAGATGACACCCATAGCCTCATCCATCTTATTATGGTGCTAAAGAATCTCAAAAGGACACTCCAACAACGGCTGGTCTCCATTTAAACAGGACCACAACCCTCTTGATCTGAGAAGCCTCATCATATGAGCTTTCCAGAGGTGATAGTTCTAGGATGTAAAAATCTCAACAAAAGAATCGGCCATGTGTACCTGTGCCTATACCTGAACTTGGACCTACTCTTAATATTTTTAATTAAGTGATCTTTCAGACTAGACAAAAGATGCAAAAGGGTTTTTTTTTTTTTTGAGTTTAGGTGTTTTGATTTTCTAAAGTAAATTATAGAAAAAAGTAAAAAAAAACACCCCCCACAATATGTAAAACAAAAAACCAGTACAATCTGAGAGTTAGAAAAGAAGACGAGCTAAAAAAATGTGTCAGACACTATCTTGTGTACCTGGTGATTTTTCTGGAAAAAATAACTCCAAATCTGAGTAGGGCTCTCCAAGACCTTTCTGATGCCTATTCGTTTTCAAAAACCTTATATCATCAGAAAGCTCTTTCCAAGCTCTATCCAAATAGGTTTGAACTTTTTGATTTTTCTTTTTTGATGGTGTTTTTTGCTGTCAAAGCCAGAGGTTCATTTTTGCACTCCGAGAGACATAACTTGAGCATCCAAACTCCATTTTTAAAAAAAATTACATAGTTGGAAAGCTTGTTTTGTGTTCTTTTTATTCATATGAGTTTTCTTTCCAGATTATGCTCCAGGTATATTTTATTCAGTTTTTTGCTTTTCAGCACTTTGGTGAATATCTTGGAGGTTTCAGGTCTTGAGATCTCTTTCTTTGGGTAGGATGTCTCGTCTTTGGTTGTTCTTTCTGTTTCAAGTCTTCTGTCTCTTCTTATCATTATAGTATTTTATTTATACAAACTCACTGAGATTAAGTGCCACCATGCATTGTATACTTGGGATCTTGCACATCTTGTGCCTTATTGTACATGCACTACTTATAAAGTGTCAGGGGGGGTTGATGTTTGTCTTTTGTTTGCCATCTACCTTTGTCAAGTGAGTGTTCCTTCCATGACATTAGCCTCATGATGTGTGTCTAGTGAGTGTTCCTTCCACAACACTATGTACTTTCTCTACACCTTCGATGTTCTTGGTTCTTCGTCATACAGTTCTTATTGGCCATTCTTTTTAGTGTACCTATCTCTCTCCATTTTCAACATTATGGGGAGGTTTGTCCTGTTGGTTCTAATGCTTCCTTAGTTTTATTGATCAGCTCTTCAAGCTTTGGTGTTTCATGTCATCTGTATCTCCGAGTTGAGTTGTTTGCCTTTATTTACCATCTAATTCGAGTAGTGTTATTTGAGGGCACTGATGCAGATTACAGTCTTCTCTACCTGGTCTTTTTCTATTTCAGTGGAGGTTCTTTAGATCAACAGTTACTCTTTAACAGTGTTTGCAGCTATTTCATGCTTCAATGGTGTTCTTCATTCTCTTCCTTTGTTCCTATTTTTTGGGACATACTCTTGTTTGAAGGCTTCTTAGTCCTTCACTTGATCTTTCATCTCTTCTTCGAGAGGAGTTTTGTTCCCTTAGGGTTTTTCTCATTTTTCTCCACTTTATAGAGATTTTATTGTACTTGAGTACCTCATCAGGCCTAGTTGTCAGGACCCATTGTTGTTTTCCTACATTTTTTATATGTTTTTTTAGTCCTTAGTTGTTTTTTAGCTACTCCCTAAGTTCATCTTAAGGGGGGGTGTTAGAGTTATCTTTTATTAGCTAATAATTATTTATTTAATTATTAGTCTATTATACTCTATGCTTAAGCTAAACTTAGGAATCTTATAATTCTTTATGGTTTTCACCTTTAGGGTTTCGAGTATCCTTTTATAAGGATTTTCTCAAGTTGTATTTTCATAACAACTGTAATTATTGAATTGCATTCTTGTTACCTTTTCTGGATCTCTGAATTCTGGCCTCCATAGCTATTTTGCTTCTCTCTTTCTGTGACAAGTTTGCATGCAGGTGATCTTTGAGTGCTCCATAAAGGAGTAGGCCCTTTTATATAAATAAAGGTTTATTTAATTTGCAATGCAGATTTCCAAGGTTGGGCACTAAACACCCAAGCTTTGTCCTCCCTATTGGTTGGTCCTACACAAGTATATATTTATCATATATTTTGAGTCGGCCTCCCTCAATTAATCTATTGGAATGCCCTAATACTAGTCAGCCCCCTCCAACAAATAGTCGATTTTAACTATTTTTATGTGATAGGTCATCCCTTTTATTCTATCATACTAGTCAGCCCCCTCCAACAAATAGTCGATTTTAACTATTTTTATGTGATAGGTCATCCCTTTTATTCTATCCATCGCTTAGGTTTACTTCAAGGTAGACCCTTGGTAATAAGTATATCATTTAATCTTGGTCTGGTTTATTTATAAGGTCTACAATGATAATTTAAAGGCTGCAACTTCCTTTAAATAAGCAAGGGCATGGCAACAAGAGAGTATTAATTTATGCAAATCTAATATATGCTAAGAGATATCGAAAAGACTCAAAGTAGCAAACACACAACAATCTAAGTGTAAGAACATATGGGACATATCAAATTAATTTGCAAATGGATCTGTCCTATTTAAAAGTGAAATGACACGAATGTGTTAATGTTAACTTTTACTTTTTAACTTAAATTTGACAACCATTCACGTGTCAAAATATTAATCTTAATTATAAACTTAATATTTTAAAATAAACATTATATACAATGAAATATACCATAAAAAATATATAATGTATGTTACAATACACTAAGAATGTCGATATCTACCTTATGACTATCTTCACTATAGCTTTCATGCAAAATGATACACTGTTTACCTGTAATGGGCACAAAAGAAACCAGCTCTATGCTAATAAAAAAGGAAAATCCTTTAAGGAGGTAAGGCTCAGTGCTTAAATGCCAAACCATGCATATTAGGGCACAGAGAGTATGTCTGCAGAAATTATCCACATAAGGCTTCAAACTTGAATTGATCCTATCATGTTCAAGTGGATCTGAGTGCATTACACAGTAATCAGAGTTCATTCTAATTAATAAATTTAAATAATTCCAGCGTTGTTCAGCTCCCTCGCTTACAATGCAGACGCAGATATATTTTGAAACTCACATAATTAGAAGATTCATCTTTTAAATGACACTGTTAATGAATACTCAAATCCCTAATATCTAAAAATAGGAAATGTTTATTCTGTTAAAAAAATAACACTGATGGAAACCAAACCCTTGTTCTCCAATGACACCATTCTCTTTCCTCTATTGGCAGTTTTTGTTCCGGCATGGACCCTTAATTTTACAGAATTGCTTAGTATTGAAAATTTAGTTTGCACTCCTGTTAGTTCAATTCCTTTGATTCTTAAGGTATTTTTGTTCATTTTAATCCCCATATGCACTCCTGATTTTCTATAGGAGTTTTGAGTCCAAGTGACCTACTCTGTTAATGAATTTCTTTCTTTCTTCCTTTGCACAGTTAACAATTCTATGATTCATTATATTTAAACAATAGATGGTAATGCTTATTATTTGACTCCATATTCTGTGCCAATAGACGCATCTTGACACAAATCTGATATGTGCCAAGAGGTATCGAAAAGACTCAGGTAACAATACCACGGCAAACAAGTGTAGGAACCACAAATGCTAAACCTACAAAACTAATAAAAAAAAGCCTTTAAGCAGGTAAGACTCACTGCTCAAATGCTAAACAATGCATATTAGGGCACACTAATTCAAAGTATGTATGCAGAAATTATCCAGCAGGGTATACGTACTATTTGCCAGTCACCAGGCAATTCTGAGGGCGTAGATTACATCTTACCGCAGAAGTTCTCACCTTAACAATGTGAATGATTATAAAATAGTAGCCTCTTCTCTATGTACCAAACAAAAGAGTTCCCCAACCACATTTGGTGTGGCTTTAATGAATCTAGAAAACAATCTATCGCCAAGGGAAACCTAAAGCGCAAAGTCCACATTGAAAATGGGCGAAGACGCTTACCAATATTTAATCTCTTGGAAGCCGACATGTTAGTCTTCAGTAGGCAATCGAAACTGAAACGAACATGTTGGTGAACTTCTTCCAGGTGCCTGGACACATGAATGAAACCATGAATGCGTTGATTACTATGACAAATACAATGAACATAATTTCAGTCTTTTTCAAAACAAAATAGAGAAACTTTTACTGTAAGACATGCTACTGACGAAAAATTATTAAACCCAAGGCATGGCTTGTTTTTAGTTCCCCCTTTCTTTAAACTCTGTGAAAAGCTAATTACCTATATCTTAAGTTGTAAAAGAAAAAACGCTTTTCATAGATGCAGCTAAAAAAATCCTACTCATCAGCATTTTATAAAGTCTATTGTGAACTAAGTCACACTCTTACAATTCAAAAACCTTGCAGAATCACAATTAACTTTTATTGAAAAAACTGAAATAAGTCCACCTATTCACGATGAGGAATAACCTCCTATTAATTCTTAAACCCAAACCCTTATACTTCCCTTTTTGTGTGCATGTTTATAATTGTGGTTCTGTTTGAGAGGTTCTGAAACTGAGAATGTAATTTTGAACACCTGTATTTTTCCTGCTTGTTCCACTCCTTCGAACAGACGATAGATCAGAAGTATATCTACAAAAATCTTGGCGTTTTAGAGTTTACTATATTCTTTAGCTACCTTATTTGTATTCAAAATGTGATGGCAGACACAAGACAAAAGAACTGATTTGCAACTGCCACCTACCCACCAGCCTCCTACACAAACCCTAAACCCTAGAAACAAATGCCCCTACACCTCTATTTTGCCGGCCCTGTCCTCTGTAAACGTACTGCAAATGAATTTGATATGTTCCTACGAGGCCAATGAAAAATATAACTGAAGAGTAGAAGCGAATATTCGACTCCAAATTCATGAGCGAAATCAGAAGACAATATAAACTAGATTACTGCTGAGCTCCAAAGCTTAGCAGTACTCTGATCAAGGAAGGCCAACAGATTCATGAAGGTCATCCGATTCATGAATTTGGATCCAATATCGCTTCGGCTTTTCAGTTTCCCTTAACCTATTGCTAAAGCTTGTAATGCTCGTCATCTCCATAGATCCTCGATCTATTATGCTTTGCAGGCCTTAAACTTGAAAACTTACGTAAGTTAACTGAGTATCTCAGATAACTCCAAACCCTAATAAATAACAGATCCTCGATCTATCATGCTTTGCAGACAAAGGAGATAGGTGGTATATATAACAGATTGCGCGCTAGTAGGACAAACCCTAATGAATGAGTTTCAAGGTTTTCCTTTTTCCGAAGATTTCAGGAGTTTAGTCCAGCGGTATTCTTTATAGGACGAGCATTTTCTATAATGTTTTGAATAATGTGGAACAGATCTTCATTTACAAGGTTTACAAGTTTAATTTTTAAATAAGATAAATTTGATGTTTTATTCTAAAGAAATATTTTTTCATTAGTTATTTGAGAAAGTCTTAAGTTCAATTTTTTTCGACTCAGAGTCAAGGAATGAGAGATATCCATTCCGCTAGGGCACAATCCCAACATTTTGACGTGATATGAATTCAAGTCTTTTTTACCAAAATAAATTAAGAGATTAACCTAGTGATATTTAGAACCTTCCCTACAACCTTTTATAGGGATAAAATTTGTGTTATGTCAAAGGAAAGAGTTACAAATAATGGAACATTAAATGAGTTATGAGGTTAGTCATGGCTAGGAGCATAACAAACAATTTAGCTCACTAGTACATTCGGAGCTGATTTCCGACAACAGTTTGTCGGATTTGCGACGAATTTTCGTCAGAGTGTCAACAAAATCCACTGTCAAAAACTCGGCGTCGGATTGGTCGATGATGCCATGCCCGTCGGAAATTCGACAACCAATGGACTCTGCCGACGATCAAAGAAGTTGTCAGTCGAAAGCTTGGTATTCGTCGTAATTCCGATGATGATAATTTTTATCAAAAAAAAAAAAATTATTATCATCGAAGATAATTATTATCATCGATTATGCGTTTTCATCGAAAGAATAATATCGATCAGACAAAATGAAACTACATCGATAAAAAGATATTGACGAGACCCAGCGATGTCTCATCGATATAAAAGAGCCATCGAAGGAAGGAAACACCGATGAATTGCAGAAAGGACTCACTGAAGATAATAACTTCATCGACAAAAGATATCGAAGAAAGCAGAGAGGGTCTTCATTGATGAGAAAAGTTATCGAGGAAATAATACTATCGGTGCAACATAGAAAGGACCCACCGAAAGGAGCGTTTTCATCGAAAGAATAATATCGATCAGACAAAAGGAAGCTACATCAAAAAAAGGTATCGATGAGACTCAGTGATGTCTCATTGATATAAAAGAGGCATAGAAGGAAGGAAACACCAATGAATTCCATAAAGGACTCACCGAAGATAATAACTTCATCGACAAAAGATATCAAAGAAAGCAGAGAGGGTCTTCATCGACGGGAAAAGTTCTCGAGGAAATAATACTATCGATGCAACATAAACAGGACCCACCAAAAGGAGCGTTTTCATTGAAAGAATAATATCGATCAGACAAAAGGAAGCTACATCAATAAAAGATATCGATGAGGATATAGGTTTCGAGGAGATTAAAAGGCATGTTCTCGATATGCATGGTTTTGCCGATGTAACTTTATCGGTGAAGAACGATAAGGGAAAATAAATAAAAGCTTCGGTGAGATAATAGACTCATTCATCGATGGGACATAGTGATATCGATGAAAGAAGTATTTTGATGGAAAAATAAAGGAGGACACCGAAGCCCAAGGTTTCTTCGACATAAGACCCGATGGATATCAGATATGTTTCGATGAGGAGACAACCATACCGACCAAATACAGTATTTCGATGAAGGGAAAAAATACTTGATCGAAGTAATATTCGAAACAAAAGTATTGTTGATAGAAACAAAGAGATTGATGGACTAAAGAAACAAATGATCAAAAGACATATCCTCATCGAAATGATTATTGATTGCCACGAAATCAGAAACAAATCCCACGAAAGGTCACATCGCCATTAAATTTGAACATGTGCCCGAGTGACCGTTGTCCAAAACGGCCATTACTAACTGATTAAATATGCCATAAGTAGTGGGTCAACATCAAAGGACACAACATTAAGGAATTCATAGGCGACGAACTGAAAGCAGGAATTGGGCGAATTCACAGATAAAGCTCAATAATTCCAAGTAAGTTGTTTACACATAGACCTCTTTTTTAAAATTCAAATGGAATCATCATCTAAAACTAATAAGACCAGAAAGGGAAAAGAACCTATCACTGCAGAAGAAAAACCTAAAAGACAGAAAAGGGAAGGGTGTTCTTTGGCCCAGGACTTGATTGACCAGTGCCCATCATCCAGTTTGAGGTCCAAGAAGATTAGAGCTGATGAGGAAGGCCTGGAGGACCGGTTTGAGGATCTTGGAGACATATGGACATAATTGAGAGGGTATGAATTATTCATATATGGGTACAATAGAAGAGTTGCCCCTCAACCTATCAACAATTTATGGCGATTGAATTTAGGAAGGTTAGTTGTGGCTAATGTATTTGTGAATGCGGAGCTCATGAAGACATTGGCAAATAATTATGACCCTAGAACCAGGACCATATATAACTACATGGGTGAGCCAATTCTTGCAATCAGAAAGGAGGTTATTGACACCGTGTTCGAGTTGGATTGGGGATTTGAAGAATTGATTGACCTCAAGAAGTTAACAAGTGAATATTTTAACCTAGAGCACATTTACAAAATGTGGAGACTCCCTATACATAGACCTAGGAATGTAGGGTCCTTAGTGCCACTAGAAAATTTTTTGGTATTTTTCTTGCATGACTCATAGTGAGGGAACCTTACTACTGACAGTCATGGTTCTCCCTCGTGATCTTCCCTTTTACTTTGTCAATCGAAGTCGTAAGATCCTTAGTCCACTGGGGGCTTGGTGTGTCTTGCCTCCTTGACGTGGTGAAAGTCTTTCAATGTTGTTTCCTTGTACTTTACCGAAAGTATGAGCATACATACTCCCGCTAAAGTGGGGGCTAAATGTAGCATCCTAAAATTGTGACACTTGCAATTTCGACTGCATTTGGGTCTTCACGATGGTGACGCAACACTGAACCTGAATGGAGACCCCGAAACTTGTCCATGACATCAAAAACTGCATTTTTTAGCACCCTGGCCTGATCCTCCTTGCACGCTGCTGACCCTGGAGGTGGGACCATGGCGCCCAGCACCTTGGTCCTTCAGGACCATGGCACCCAGCGCCCTGGTCCCTGGCCCTATTTTGGGCCTGGTCTCTTATGGGGCTTCGAGTCTTTTAGTTTGCAAATTGGAAAATAATGTTTCCTTGTCGGCCTAAGGTCAAAAAAATCAGTCTTTTAACCCTAATTGACAAGTATATAAACTACATTTCCTCTCCCATTTTGGTAGATGGAAAAGAGGCAGAAGCGATATTCAAACATTCAAACATTCAAGCATTCAAGCATTCAAGCATTCCTTCAAGCAATTGAGCATTCTAAGTCTCCATTCAAGGCTAAGTGTTGCATTCAAGACAAGGATTCAACCATTGAAGAGGAGATCACTTACAACATACAACATACAACAACATTTACACCTTCGCATGTAAGAATACAAACATTCTTACAACAAGGTATTGGTACTTTATTACATTACAATCATTTACATTTAGAGCATTTCTCATTTCTTGGTTAATTCCAAAACTGAGGTTTGACCTAAGGGCAAACCCCTAATCCCTAACCCCCCAATCGTCCTCTCTTTTTTGTGTGTAGGTTGCAGGTAGACAGCTGTAATTGAAGATCTGGAATCCTTGTGCAGAGACGAACAGATCCTCCTTCGTTTCGCGGATTTTTTAGAGGACCGTGTGCACGCCGGGCACCATCGTCCCGTCAACTTTCGCTCAAATTTGCAGGACAGCACCGTCTCGACATTTTACTGCTAATTCCAGGTCCGCGGCTTCATCCCATATTCCTATCTCTATTTATAAGTGAATCTTTCTCACTTTTCATGCATTCCTAGCTTAATCCTTCTATCTACATTCTTTACAAAAGAGGGTAGCCTTGCTGTCTTAACCCTTGAAACTCATTTAGAATCCAATCTTGTATTGTGTGGGATTGGATCTTGTGGGTTTCAACCCCTCTTTTGAATGTAAAGTCTCCCCTAAGTGAAAACCGTCAACCGTAGTGACCTCCTTTCTCTCTCCTTGGAGTGGTGGGGGGAACACTTAGGGTTCGATCGTGATTTTCTGCTTTACAGCTGTATACTCAGCATCCATGCCGACATCGTCAATCTCTAGCCACATATCCCAGGGTAGGGGCACCATCTCTGCCAGCTGTGTAACTGCCTGATCATATGACAACAAGGGCCCAAACTGTGCCTGATCCCTGACAGTGCGTGCATACATGTCCGAGCCCCGTGGCATCCTCTGGATCCTGCCATACTGCCTGCAAACCCTGTCTACAAGCTGTCTCTCTAGCACATAGGGCATCTACCCAATCAGATACCTGCTCCAGAAGGTGTAAGGAAGCTCAACTGCATTGTCCTCCCACTCCTCGCATCCCAGGTATGGTCTCCAGATGACCACATCAATGTCGTCTATCACTCGCTGCTAGTGCTCCAACCTGCCAATCCATGGCTGCGATGTGATCATGTCGTACAGATGAACAAAACTGCGTCCATTTCCCCTGCCTCTGAAGTGTATCGGCCTCATCACTGGCAAATGCTCATAAGCCCACACCTGCAGCAGTGTCACCCCGCAACTCAATCCCACTGATCCATGATATACGAACTAATGCAGCTCATAGTACAGGTGTGCCAGCACACATGGTCCCCAGGCATATCTGGTGTGTTGCGTCACCAGTGTCTCCAGTGCTCCTCCCCAACCCACAGCCAACCCCTGTGTCACCCTATCTAGACACAGGAACCCACTGATTGCTCCTCCTACCACTACCGGCAGCGCTAGCCCTATGGCTATCATCGTGTCCCATGCCACGTGTCCTGCCCTCATCTCCAGTCCTGGGTCCTGGAATACTCATCTCAGGGCCTCCTTGTCTCCAACTCAATCATATGGGATCAGATCTCCATCGATCGGTATCCTTAATATCCTATAGACATCTTCAAGGGTGACTGTCATCTCACCCACCGGCAAATGAAATGTACAATTCTCTGAGTGCCATCTCTGAGCCAGCGCAGTCAACAATCCCATGTTTGCCCAAAACTCAGGCACATATAGTACATGTCTCAAGCCCATCTCCTCAATGGCAGCTCGGTTCCCAAGTGTCAACTCAGGTCGCAATCTCTGAGTCGATAGGAATCTCTCCCGTGACTCCAGCATCGGCAAATACTCTTGCAATCAAGCAAATCAATCGTGTCAATCATAGTGGCATTCACTGTTTATCACAAAATGTTACTTTTTATGTTAATGCATATGGCATTCTATCCTAGTGACACTCCCTGTTCGTCACAAAGTGTTGCTTCTATCCTAGTGGTACTCCCTGTTCATCACAAAGTACTATGTGTTGGGCACTCCCTGTTCATCACAAAGTGCTCCTCACATTTGCACTCCCTGTTTATCACAAAGTGTTGCTCATACTTTAAGTACTCCCTGTTCATCACAAAGTAATCTATCTTGGTACTCATTGTTCATCACAAAGTGCCTTGATCTATTCTAGTTTTCCCTAGAGGACCTGCTTGAGTGTATCCTCTCAGCAGCTTATCCAATCGACAGCGTATGTTCATCACAGAACTACCGATTTGACCTAGAAGACAAAAATTTGCATTTTTTTAGACATAAACGCGCTTTCCTGACACAAACGCGCTTAAAGACTGCACAGACGCGTCTGAACAACACAGACGCGCCTGTATGACACAGACGTGCCTATGCTCTGCATAGACGCGCCTGGGTGACACAGACATGCCTTCTTGGCATAGATGCCCCTACATTACATAAACGCGTCCGCATTTGACATAAACGCGGTTTCAGACACAGACGCGGCTGGCACCTACACAAATGCGCCTGGTGGACACAGACGTGCCTGGCACCAATGTAGACACGCTTAAATGATTTTTGACATTTTTGAACCCTACTTCTAAGCGCATTTATTGCCCTATCTACCATTCATTAATGACAAAATTAAATGCGTCAAAGTACGAGGAGGTTTGGTGGTACTTACCGGCTTTCCTGCCTATGTCGGCCTCTGGAATCGATGAACGCGATCGAATCTATGAATGAAAGCCATTGCTGCTGACTCCTACTGCTCTTTTCCTTCTCTGCACTCTGATCTCGTGGATGTGTGGATGACAATGAGGATGTCTTTTGCCCGTGGTCTATCTTATATCCTACCCTCGACTTAGCCCTTATTTCCCGAGTCAATCTTCTTTATCCCGTGACTTTGTCACTTTATCCAGTCAATCCATTCTAGCCTCTCTTTCTTATTGAGAGATTGTCTGCAATCTTTTCAGACATTTTCATCCAATCTCTCGAGGGGGCATATCATTCCCATCTTGGGGCAACTCTGTATCAATTCATCTTATCTTCTTTGAAACAACGCGACAAGCCGCATTGTCTCAAAGAGGGGCAAAATGTAGACACTCAAAATTGTCATGTCTAATTAAATAAATATTTTATTTATTTAATTATCTAAGCCTAATTCTTCTATTAATTAAATAAATCTTTATTTATTTAATTAATTCATTTATCCTCTTCTAGCCTTATTTCTCATTTAAATAAATACATTTATTTATTTAAATTATCCTTTTCCTAAATTAAATAAATATTTATTTATTTAATTGATCCCACTTCTTCTATTAATTAAATAAATCTTTATTTATTTAATTAATTCATTATCTTTTTCTACACATGACACATGTCATTCATCTCTTAATTCCTACACTACCTACCTCTTTCATTATTTTATTATTTCTTCTACCTACCCTCTAATCCTAGTCGACCTCCTTTTTACACCTCTCAATCTTATCCCTCCATTTTATATTGTGTCTTCTATTTAAGGAGATGCTTTCTTCATTATCAAACCCTAATTCCCTAATGATCTAATGCCCTAATCACTGATCTTAAGGACTTGACTATACTACGATCCTACTTGCAACCACATTTCGTTCTTTGTTGAGCTCTTGTGCACATAAAATCTGAGAGCAAATATATCAAGCAAGATCAATGGAGATAGGAAGAATGGAGATCAAAACCCTATTGGACATGTGATGGTATAATCTTTGTGATTTCATTTGATTTGAATTGTCTTAGGTAATCTTCATATGTTATGGTGGATCTTTGTTGTTGTTAGGCTAGGGTTTTGGTGGTTGAATTCATTTAGCCTTTCAATTTTGTTATTATTGTTATCCATTTTCACCATATACAGGTCATAAATTTCACATAAAAAAGTTGGATGACACGAAGAGAACTTGTGATTCTGGCATCACTGCAGTTTTTGAGGTGACAAATATTTCATCGAGAAATGACATTCATCCTCAATAGTCTCAAAATTGATACTATGGCATTTTGGATGATATACTTGAGTGTGACTTTAATTCCTTCAAATAAGTTTTGTTTGTCGTCAAATGGTACAAGCTACGATTGAATAAAAATGATCCTAGTAGAACTGTTATTGAACATGATAATGGTTTTATAATGCTAAATACAAGATCATTATTGAACTGTTAAGCTACGATTGGACCTCAAACTGGATGATGGGCACTGGTCAATCAAGTCCTAGGCCAAAGAACACCCTTCCCTTTTCTGTCTTTTAGGTTTTTCTTCTGCAGTGATAGGTTCTTTTCCCTTTCTGGTCTTATTAGTTTTAGATGATGATTCCATTTGAATTTTAAAAAAGAGGTCTATGTGTAAACAACTTACTTGGAATTATTGACCTTTATCTGTGAATTCACCCAATTCCTGCTTTCAGTTCGTCGCCTATGAATTCCTTAATGTTGTGTCCTTTGATGTTGACCCACTACTTATGGCATATTTAATCAGTTAGTAATGGCCGTTTTGGACAACAGTCACTCGGGCACACGTTCAAATTTAATGGCGATGTGACCTTTCGTGGGATTTGTTTCTGATTTCGTGGCAATCAATAATCATTTCGATGAGGATATGTCTTTTGATCATTTGTTTCTTTAGTCCATCAATCTCTTTGTTTCTATCAACAATACTTTTGTTTCGAATATTACTTCGATCAAGTATTTTTTCCCTTCATCAAAATACTGTATTCGGTCAGTATGGTTGTCTCCTCATCGAAACATATCTGATATCCATCGGGTCTTATGTCGAAGAAACCTTGGGCTTCGGTGTCCTCCTTTATTTTTCCATCAAAATACTTCTTTCATCGATATCACTATGTCCCATCGATGAATGAGTCTATTATCTCACCGAAGCTTTTATTTATTTTCCCTTATCGTTCTTCATCGATAAAGTTACATCGGCAAAACCATGCATATCGAGAACATGCCTTTTAACCTCCTCGAAACCTATATCCTCATCGATATCTTTTATTGATGTAGCTTCCTTTTGTCTGATCGATATTATTCTTTCAATGAAAACGCTCCTTTCGGTGGGTCTTGTTTATGTTGCATCGATAGTATTATTTCCTCGAGAACTTTTCCCGTCGATGAAGACCCTCTCTGCTTTCTTTGATATCTTTTGTCGATGAAGTTATTATCTTCGGTGAGTCCTTTATGGAATTCATTGGTGTTTCCTTCCTTCGATGCCTCTTTTATATCAATGAGACATCACTGAGTCTCATCGATACCTTTTTTTGATGTAGCTTCCTTTTGTCTGATCGATATTATTCTTTCGATGAAAATGCTCCTTTCGGTGGGTCCTTTCTATGTTGCACCGATAGTATTATTTCCTCGAGAACTTTTCTCGTCGATGAAGACCCTCTCTGCTTTCTTCGATATCTTTTGTCGATGAAGTTATTATCTTCAGTGAGTCCTTTCTACAAGTCATTTGTTGTTAGACATGATCCAAGAGGAAGGCCGATAAAGTATAATGTGATGGAAGAAGAAGATACCGAAGAAGTAGAAGATGAAGTGGATGATGATCACGATCGATAGTTTGTCAATGATGATGAAGAAGAACAAGAAGAAGAAGATGATGATGATGATGATGATGATGGTGATGGTGATGGTGATGGTGATGGTGGTGGTGGTGGTGGTGGTGGTGATGGTGATTGTGATGGTGATGGTGATGGTGGTGATGGTGATGATGATGATGATGGCGAAGATGTTGATGATGATGATGATGATGACAATGACAACGACGATGACGGCGATGATGATGATGATGATGATGATGATGATGATGATGATGATGATGATGATGATGGCGATGATGATGATGATGATGATGGCGATGATGACCTTGATGTTCATGATGATGAAGAATGAAATGTATGAGGTATGCGATTAGTATATTATCTATTTAATATTGACTTCTTGATAGAATTTTTTTTACATAATTAATTCATTATGTTTTGAATTCTAATGCCATTACATAATTAATTCATGATGTACCTTTTAATATGGAGATGGAGATAGGGAGAGTGACTATTTATGTGATAATTTTTAAACTGTGTTTATTTATGGAAATTGGATTTTTATTAGCTATGTGATGGATGTTGATTTAAAATACATATGTGATGGATCACATGTTTATGATGATGCATGTGACAGTTTTTGAACTCTGTGTTTATTTATAGAACGTGGATTGTTTATTACCTATGTGATGGATGGTGATTTATGATACATATGTGATGGATTACATGTTTATGATGACACATGATATGTGATGCTAATTGTGATGCTCAATTACATATATGATGACACATCATGTGATGATTCTGATACTTATGATACGTATGTATTTATTGTTTATCAACTTACAAATGTAGTAATTCTTATGATGCTCAATTGATGGTGTTAATTTCAGGTATAGTCCCTGTGTGATGTTGTCACCCTTGGTGGGAACAGGTCGTTGACTACAGACATCGTCAACCATTTAGTTGAGGATCTTGCATAGTCTACATAAAGTAAAGGTAAGGAATTAAAAAGTTTACAATGATTTTGATGACAACATCTTTTTATTATTTAATACTCTTTTTGTCTACAAAGTTCATGTTGTTCATGTTGTGTACTATGTAATTTCGCTAACATTTTTTATATTTTTTCTTTGTCACAGGCCGACATGGATCCATCACATATCATAGAGAGAGATGTAGCTTGCGACACTTCTACCGAGTAGGTAAACCTCATTGTAATTGTACAAATTAGATAGAAGCAAACTGTTACATTATTATGTTCTTTTTTTTAGTGATTTGTACTAATTTTGTAATTGTTAATGATATTCTTGACATAGACAGATGTTCGGGGAAAGGGAAAGGGAGTTGCAGTACCTGAACACCTTTCTATGGATGTGGAATCATTAGGGTTAAGCAATGATGACCTTGAAGATCCCACAGACCTTGTGAAATTCTTTAAAATGCCTCTTATAAAAATTAGAAAAGAGATTTTTGTTTTGGCAACCGTGCATCCTACCACTGATGAGATACAATAGAGGGTGGAATTATTGTTTAAGACAACAGAAAACTTGCAAGTAAGCAGTAATGAAAGCTTTAATTATAACAAAAGTTCAATAATGGTTTATATTTTATTCTCTTTTATGTCATTAACTAAAATGTGTACGTATTGTTTTTACAACAATTTATCCGCCCTCATGAAAGTCGTTCCCATGATCAGGGTGTTGCAGGATCTTTAGGTGATGACGATTTTCTTCTATTATCACTTGCTTGGCTTATCACTCTAAGTACCCAAAACACATCATACTTGATACTATCAATTTTCAAAATAAAGGTTCATCCTTGTTTACAATTCTTGCACTTTTCATATATTTAATGTTTGATATATTTAATGTATTATTCTTTAGGTGTTGTCAATGTTACTGTGCAACTATCGCCGCTGCCTCATCAGAGGTCACCCTCACCTATATTACCGACTACAATGTCGGCAACACGTAGCATGCAGACATCCTCTAGTGCACATCATATTGGCCCACCCACTATTGGTAGATCCCTCTTTTGCTCTATCTTCTATCATGTGTTTATTTCCCTTCAAGTGTTCTTTCTTGAATTCTAATGCCATTTCATAGTGGATTCATTTTTTGCAGGAGGAGATGCACATGAGGATGTGCCAAAGGCGACTACTACTGATAACATACCATCATTTCCTGGATCTTCTCGTATTGCTAGTACGGGAACGTTGCAGGCCACATTGGTGGTGAGCGATGAATAAATGCTTCCCTTAAAGATACAAAAGGTTTCAGGTACTTTAAAATTATTATTATATATACTCTACTTGTAATTTACTTTATGATCACTCATTTTGGACTAATGATCCCATGAATTTTTTGCAGGCAATGATATTTTCTATAAACATCTTTGTGACATCGCATTGCAGATATTTAGGCCCACCATGCGTAAAAGGTGGTACATCATATGTGAACTAACCCTTATCCACTTTTGATTTCATATCATTGCTAGAATAGTTTTCCTTTGATCCATTTCTTGAAGTGTAATAAATGTAGATTCAATTTATTTCTAAATCTAATAGGTTTGTTTTTGCTTTAAAAGGTGGAATGACCAAGAAAAAAGGTTAAAAGATGAATTGACAAACCGAATGGTTGAGTGGTTTGGAAATGACACCTTTGACAAAACCAAGCTTCTTCAAAAAGCTGGCACATATCTAAAGTATGTGAGGGACCAATACAGGACCATTTGGAGAGGAACCTAAAGTACGAGCATCCCCCCATGATTCCAGAGAGGGAGTGGAAGGACCTGATTTTGGATGCCAAGGAGAGAATTGAAAGGAAAAAAGGAAATACACCACTAGACGCCAAAAGAAGGTACGAGATACTATTAAGAATGTAATTATGTACTAATTAATTACTCTTTATTTTTAATTAATTATGTATGGGATAGAGGAATGTGGTGAACTCCTTGGAAGCAATGAAGTCACTATCAGTAATGAAATCCTCATGCTCCAGGAATCTGATGTCAGCCACTTCTCAAACATTCAGTTGTCCTATTGCCAAGTCTATCAGTGTATCCTCTGCATAACTAGGGGGGTAATCCTTTCTAGGAGTGAATGGAATGATGCCAGATGTGGAAGCAGGAGACATATGAGCCAAAGGCTCTGTATTCCTAATAGTATCAATGTAATCCCTAAAAACATGAGGTGGGACTCCCTCAAGGATTTCCAATTCATGCTCCATAGGTTTGTTGGCCAACTCCAAGGGGTCTTTAATCTTTTGTAGCATGTTCTCATCCATTTTCCTTCTAAAAAGCTTCCATTTATAAGCCTGCATTGCTTTCTCAAACTTTATTTGCTTCACTCTGGCCTCTTCTCTGCCAATGTTCTTAATGAGGTCATCCGGTAGGTAAGATTTATGCTCTCTAGCCTTCAGCTTTTGTGATGACCAGGCTATCCTTATATATCCTTCGGGATCAAAATTGGGCCTTGGATCCCCCATAGCCATGCCATAATAATCCAATTTTGTCTGCAGCAGGCCATAACTCTTTAAACTTTTCACAATAAAATCTAAAAATACTAACAACCTAGGTACAATTGATTGTTTCCCATGGCTTGCTAGATGTTCTGTACTCACTATTGACAGTTGCCTTACAATTTCCAGACAAGCCACTCTATTAGGGACTGTAAGTGGTAGTAAGTATGGTCTCCCTTCGAACTCGTATACCCTGACTTGTGTGCAGTCTGAAAAACAATACCAATCTCCCCAATTGTGTTCAATTGAGGGAACTTCAGTGAAATCTTTTGGTCTTAGGAATCTTTGAACCTCTGGTGCAAGGGCATGATCGCACGGGCATCCCAACAGTCTATATAATGGCTTGACAAAGAACTCCTCAAAATGCCAATATTGATTATTCACATACCTCTGGTCCCATGAAGAAACCCATAGTTGCACTGGTTTTCTTATCCCAGCATTGTCATATGTCCTAACACATAACTCTTCTGGCCATAACCCTTCATTTTGGCCCACATACAATAGCATATGCATAAGTAAGGAATAATGCTTGAAATGAACATTGATGACATCCCCCTTCAACTTTTCTAACCCATGATTCAAAACCTCAACCAAATAAGCAAAAAAATCAAAGAAGCGAGAGTCCTTAGACTACAAATCGGCACAAATGACCATGGCTGCAATATCCATCAAAGGGTGGGCTTTTATCCCTAGCACTTGGGCAAAACAATAATATGTATACTTGAAATATGGATGGAAAGAGTTGACATCATAGGGAGCTTTTTCATCTTGACCTAGTGGCACTAAGGACCCTACATTCCTAGGTCTATGTATAGGGAGTCTCCACATTTTGTAAATGTGCTCTAGGTTAAAATATTCACTTGTTAACTTCTTGAGGTCAATCAATTCTTCAAATCCCCAATCCAACTCGAACACAGTGTCAATAACCTCCTTTCTGATTGCAAGAATTGGCTCACCCATGTAGTTATATATGGTCCTGGTTCTAGGGTCATAATTATTTGCCAATGTCTTCATGAGCTCCGCATTCACAAATACATTAGCCACAACTAACCTTCCTAAATTCAATCGCCATAAATTGTTGATAGGTTGAGGGGCAACTCTTCTATTGTACCCATATATGAATAATTCATACCCTCTCAATTATGTCCATATGTCTCCAAGATCCTCAAACCGGTCCTCCAGGCCTTCCTCATCAGCTCTAATCTTCTTGGACCTCAAACTGGATGATGGGCACTGGTCAATCAAGTCCTGGGCCAAAGAACACCCTTCCCTTTTCTGTCTTTTAGGTTTTTCTTCTGCAGTGATAGGTTCTTTTCCCTTTCTGGTCTTATTAGTTTTAGATGATGATTCCATTTGAATTTTAAAAAAGAGGTCTATGTGTAAACAACTTACTTGGAATTATTGAGCTTTATCTGTGAATTCGCCCAATTCCTGCTTTCAGTTCGTCGCCTATGAATTCCTTAATGTTGTGTCCTTTGATGTTGACCCACTACTTATGGCATATTTAATCAGTTAGTAATGGCCGTTTTGGACAACGGTCACTCGGGCACACGTTCAAATTTAATGGCGATGTGACCTTTCGTGGGATTTGTTTCTGATTTCGTGGCAATCAATAATCATTTCGATGAGGATATGTCTTTTGATCATTTGTTTCTTTAGTCCATCAATCTCTTTGTTTCTATCAACAATACTTTTGTTTCGAATATTACTTCGATCAAGTATTTTTTCCCTTCATCGAAATACTGTATTCGGTCAGTATGGTTGTCTCCTCATCGAAACATATCTGATATCCATCGGGTCTTATGTCGAAGAAACCTTGGGCTTCGGTGTCCTCCTTTATTTTTCCATCAAAATACTTCTTTCATCGATATCACTATGTCCCATCGATGAATGAGTCTATTATCTCACCGAAGCTTTTATTTATTTTCCCTTATCGTTCTTCACCGATAAAGTTACATCGGCAAAACCATGCATATCGAGAACATGCCTTTTAACCTCCTCGAAACCTATATCCTCATCGATATCTTTTATTGATGTAGCTTCCTTTTGTCTGATCGATATTATTCTTTCAATGAAAACGCTCCTTTCGGTGGGTCCTGTTTATGTTGCATCGATAGTATTATTTCCTCGAGAACTTTTCCCGTCGATGAAGACCCTCTCTGCTTTCTTTGATATCTTTTGTCGATGAAGTTATTATCTTCGGTGAGTCCTTTATGGAATTCATTGGTGTTTCCTTCCTTCGATGCCTCTTTTATATCAATGAGACATCACTGAGTCTCATCGATACCTTTTTTTGATGTAGCTTCCTTTTGTCTGATCGATATTATTCTTTCGATGAAAACGCTCCTTTCGGTGGGTCCTTTCTATGTTGCACCGATAGTATTATTTCCTCGAGAACTTTTCTCGTCGATGAAGACCCTCTCTGCTTTCTTCGATATCTTTTGTCGATGAAGTTATTATCTTCAGTGAGTCCTTTCTGCAATTCATCGGTGTTTCCTTCCTTCGATGGCTCTTTTATATCGATGAGACATCGCTGGGTCTCGTCAATATCTTTTTATCGATGTAGTTTCATTTTGTCTGATCGATATTATTCTTTCGATGAAAACGCATAATCGATGATAATAATTATCTTCGATGATAATAATTTTTTTTTTTTTGATAAAAATTATCATCATCGGAATTACGACGAATACCAAGCTTTCGACTGACAACTTCTTTGATCGTCGGCAGAGTCCATTGGTTGTCGAATTTCCGACGGGCATGGCATCATCGACCAATCCGACGCCGAGTTTTTGACAGTGGATTTTGTTGACACTCTGACGAAAATTCGTCGCAAATCCGACAAACTGTTGTCGGAAATCAGCTCCGAATGTACTAGTGAGCTAAATTGTTTGTTATGCTCCTAGCCATGACTAACCTCATAACTCATTTAATGTTCCATTATTTGTAACTCTTTCCTTTGACATAACACAAATTTTATCCCTATAAAAGGTTGTAGGGAAGGTTCTAAATATCACTAGGTTAATCTCTTAATTTATTTTGGTAAAAAAGACTTGAATTCATATCACGTCAAAATGTTGGGATTGTGCCCTAGCGGAATGGATATCTCTCATTCCTTGACTCTGAGTCGAAAAAAATTGAACTTAAGACTTTCTCAAATAACTAATGAAAAAATATTTCTTTAGAATAAAACATCAAATTTATCTTATTTAAAAATTAAACTTGTAAACCTTGTAAATGAAGATCTGTTCCACATTATTCAAAACATTATAGAGAATGCTCGTCCTATAAAGAATACCGCTGGACTAAACTCCTGAAATCTTCGGAAAAAGGAAAACCTTGAAACTCATTCATTAGGGTTTGTCCTACTAGCGCGCAATCTGTTATATATACCACCTATCTCCTTTGTCTGCAAAGCATGATAGATCGAGGATCTGTTATTTATTAGGGTTTGGAGTTATCTGAGATACTCAGTTAACTTACGTAAGTTTTCAAGTTTAAGGCCTGCAAAGCATAATAGATCGAGGATCTATGGAGATGACGAGCATTACAAGCTTTAGCAATAGGTTAAGGGAAACTGAAAAGCCGAAGCGATATTGGATCCAAATTCATGAATCGGATGACCTTCATGAATCTGTTGGCCTTCCTTGATCAGAGTACTGCTAAGCTTTGGAGCTCAGCAGTAATCTAGTTTATATTGTCTTCTGATTTCGCTCATGAATTTGGAGTCGAATATTCGCTTCTACTCTTCAGTTATATTTTTCATTGGCCTCGTAGGAACATATCAAATTCATTTGCAGTACGTTTACAGAGGACAGGGCCGGCAAAATAGAGGTGTAGGGGCATTTGTTTCTAGGGTTTAGGGTTTGTGTAGGAGGCTGGTGGGTAGGTGGTAGTTGCAAATCAGTTCTTTTGTCTTATGTCTGCCATCACATTTTGAATACAAATAAGGTAGCTAAAGAATATAGTAAACTCTAAAACGCCAAGATTTTTGTAGATATACTTCTGATCTATCGTCTGTTCGAAGGAGTGGAACAAGCAGGAAAAATACAGGTGTTCAAAATTACATTCTCAGTTTCAGAACCTCTCAAACAGAACCACAATTATAAACATGCACACAAAAAGGGAAGTATAAGGGTTTGGGTTTAAGAATTAATAGGAGGTTATTCCTCATCGTGAATAGGTGGACTTATTTCAGTTTTTTCAATAAAAGTTAATTGTGATTCTGCAAGGTTTTTGAATTGTAAGAGTGTGACTTAGTTCACAATAGACTTTATAAAATGCTGATGAGTAGGATTTTTTTAGCTGCATCTATGAAAAGCGTTTTTTCTTTTACAACTTAAGATATAGGTAATTAGCTTTTCACAGAGTTTAAAGAAAGGGGGAACTAAAAACAAGCCATGCCTTGGGTTTAATAATTTTTCGTCAGTAGCATGTCTTACAGTAAAAGTTTCTCTGTTTTGTTTTGAAAAAGACTGAAATTATGTTCATTGTATTTGTCATAGTAATCAACGCATTCATGGTTTCATTCATGTGTCCAGGCACCTGGAAGAAGTTCACCAACATGTTCGTTTCAGTTTCGATTGCCTACTGAAGACTAACATGTCGGCTTCCAAGAGATTAAATATTGGTAAGCGTCTTCGCCCATTTTCAATGTGGACTTTGCGCTTTAGGTTTCCCTTGGCGATAGATTGTTTTCTAGATTCATTAAAGCCACACCAAATGTGGTTGGGGAACTCTTTTGTTTGGTACATAGAGAAGAGGCTACTGTTTTATAATCATTCACAGTGTTAAGGTGAGAACTTCTGCGGTAAGATGTAATCTACACCCTTAGAATTGCCTGGTGACTGGCAAATAGTACGTATACCCTGCTGGATAATTTCTGCATACATACTTTGAATTAGTGTGCCCTAATATGCATTGTTTAGCATTTGAGCAGTGAGTCTTACCTGCTTAAAGGCTTTTTTTTATTAGTTTTGTAGGTTTAGCATTTGTGGTTCCTACACTTGTTTGCCGTGGTATTGTTACCTGAGTCTTTTCGATACCTCTTGGCACATATCAGATTTGTGTCAAGATGCGTCTATTGGCACAGAATATGGAGTCAAATAATAAGCATTACCATCTATTGTTTAAATATAATGAATCATAGAATTGTTAACTGTGCAAAGGAAGAAAGAAAGAAATTCATTAACAGAGTAGGTCACTTGGACTCAAAACTCCTATAGAAAATCAGGAGTGCATATGGGGATTAAAATGAACAAAAATACCTTAAGAATCAAAGGAATTGAACTAACAAGAGTGCAAACTAAATTTTCAATACTAAGCAATTCTGTAAAATTAAGGGTCCATGCCGGAACAAAAACTGCCAATAGAGGAAAGAGAATGGTGTCATTGGAGAACAAGGGTTTGGTTTCCATCAGTGTTATTTTTTTAACAGAATAAACATTTCCTATTTTTAGATATTAGGGATTTGAGTATTCATTAACAGTGTCATTTAAAAGATGAATCTTCTAATTATGTGAGTTTCAAAATATATCTGCGTCTGCATTGTAAGCGAGGGAGCTGAACAACGCTGGAATTATTTAAATTTATTAATTAGAATGAACTCTGATTACTGTGTAATGCACTCAGATCCACTTGAACATGATAGGATCAATTCAAGTTTGAAGCCTTATGTGGATAATTTCTGCAGACATACTCTCTGTGCCCTAATATGCATGGTTTGGCATTTAAGCACTGAGCCTTACCTCCTTAAAGGATTTTCCTTTTTTATTAGCATAGAGCTGGTTTCTTTTGTGCCCATTACAGGTAAACAGTGTATCATTTTGCATGAAAGCTACAGTGAAGATAGTCATAAGGTAGATATCGACATTCTTAGTGTATTGTAACATACATTATATATTTTTTATGGTATATTTCATTGTATATAATGTTTATTTTAAAATATTAAGTTTATAATTAAGATTAATATTTTGACACGTGAATGGTTGTCAAATTTAAGTTAAAAAGTAAAAGTTAACATTAACACATTCGTGTCATTTCACTTTTAAATAGGACATATCCATTTGCAAATTAATTTGATATGTCCCATATGTTCTTACACTTAGATTGTTGTGTGTTTGCTACTTTGAGTCTTTTCGATATCTCTTAGCATATATTAGATTTGCATAAATTAATACTCTCTTGTTGCCATGCCCTTGCTTATTTAAAGGAAGTTGCAGCCTTTAAATTATCATTGTAGACCTTATAAATAAACCAGACCAAGATTAAATGATATACTTATTACCAAGGGTCTACCTTGAAGTAAACCTAAGCGATGGATAGAATAAAAGGGATGACCTATCACATAAAAATAGTTAAAATCGACTATTTGTTGGAGGGGGCTGACTAGTATGATAGAATAAAAGGGATGACCTATCACATAAAAATAGTTAAAATCGACTATTTGTTGGAGGGGGCTGACTAGTATTAGGGCATTCCAATAGATTAATTGAGGGAGGCCGACTCAAAATAGATGATAAATATATACTTGTGTAGGACCAACCAATAGGGAGGACAAAGCTTGGGTGTTTAGTGCCCAACCTTGGAAATCTGCATTGCAAATTAAATAAACCTTTATTTATATAAAAGGGCCTACTCCTTTATGGAGCACTCAAAGATCACCTGCATGCAAACTTGTCACAGAAAGAGAGAAGAAAAATAGCTATGGAGGCCAGAATTCAGAGATCCAGAAAAGGTAACAAGAATGCAATTCAATAATTACAGTTGTTATGAAAATACAACTTGAGAAAATCCTTATAAAAGGATACTCGAAACCCTAAAGGTGAAAACCATAAAGAATTATAAGATTCCTAAGTTTAGCTTAAGCATAGAGTATAATAGACTAATAATTAAATAAATAATTATTAGCTAATAAAAGATAACTCTAACACCCCCCCTTAAGATGAACTTAGGGAGTAGCTAAAAAACAACTAAGGACTAAAAAAACATATAAAAAATGTAGGAAAACAACAATGGGTCCTGACAACTAGGCCTGATGAGGTACTCAAGTACAATAAAATCTCTATAAAGTGGAGAAAAATGAGAAAAACCCTAAGGGAACAAAACTCCTCTCGAAGAAGAGATGAAAGATCAAGTGAAGGACTAAGAAGCCTTCAAACAAGAGTATGTCCCAAAAAATAGGAACAAAGGAAGAGAATGAAGAACACCATTGAAGCATGAAATAGCTGCAAACACTGTTAAAGAGTAACTGTTGATCTAAAGAACCTCCACTGAAATAGAAAAAGACCAGGTAGAGAAGACTGTAATCTGCATCAGTGCCCTCAAATAACACTACTCGAATTAGATGGTAAATAAAGGCAAACAACTCAACTCAGAGATACAGATGACATGAAACACCAAAGCTTGAAGAGCTGATCAATAAAACTAAGGAAGCATTAGAACCAACAGGACAAACCTCCCCATAATGTTGAAAATGGAGAGAGACAGGTACACTAAAAAGAATGGCCAATAAGAACTGTATGACGAAGAACCAAGAACATCGAAGGTGTAGAGAAAGTACATAGTGTTGTGGAAGGAACACTCACTAGACACACATCATGAGGCTAATGTCATGGAAGGAACACTCACTTGACAAAGGTAGATGGCAAACAAAAGACAAACATCAACCCCCCCTGACACTTTATAAGTAGTGCATGTACAATAAGGCACAAGATGTGCAAGATCCCAAGTATACAATGCATGGTGGCACTTAATCTCAGTGAGTTTGTATAAATAAAATACTATAATGATAAGAAGAGACAGAAGACTTGAAACAGAAAGAACAACCAAAGACGAGACATCCTACCCAAAGAAAGAGATCTCAAGACCTGAAACCTCCAAGATATTCACCAAAGTGCTGAAAAGCAAAAAACTGAATAAAATATACCTGGAGCATAATCTGGAAAGAAAACTCATATGAATAAAAAGAACACAAAACAAGCTTTCCAACTATGTAATTTTTTTTAAAAATGGAGTTTGGATGCTCAAGTTATGTCTCTCGGAGTGCAAAAATGAACCTCTGGCTTTGACAGCAAAAAACACCATCAAAAAAGAAAAATCAAAATGTTCAAACCTATTTGGATAGAGCTTGGAAAGAGCTTTCTGATGATATAAGGTTTTTGAAAACGAATAGGCATCAGAAAGGTCTTGGAGAGCCCTACTCAGATTTGGAGTTATTTTTTCCAGAAAAATCACCAGGTACACAAGATAGTGTCTGACACATTTGTTTAGCTCATCTTCTTTTCTAACTCTCAGATTGTACTGGTTTTTTGTTTTACATATTGTGGGGGGTGTTTTTTTTTACTTTTTTCTATAATTTACTTTAGAAAATCAAAACACCTAAACTCAAAAAAAAAAAAAACCCTTTTGCATCTTTTGTCTAGTCTGAAAGATCACTTAATTAAAAATATTAAGAGTAGGTCCAAGTTCAGGTATAGGCACAGGTACACATGGCTGATTCTTTTGTTGAGATTTTTACATCCTAGAACTATCACCTCTGGAAAGCTCATATGATGAGGCTTCTCAGATCAAGAGGGTTGTGGTCCTGTTTAAATGGAGACCAGCCGTTGTTGGAGTGTCCTTTTGAGATTCTTTAGCACCATAATAAGATGGATGAGGCTATGGGTGTCATCTCCTTACATGTTTCAGACAACATGCTTTTTCACCTTGATGGTTTTCTCACTCCTCGGGCTATGTGGTTCAAATTTGAAACTCTCTTTGGTACTATCAATGAGTTCCGAGCATTAAAGATTGAGGCAAATCTCTCTCCCTTGTTACCAGAGTCTTTTCCTCACATTGAGGACTTTCTGAACAAGTTTAAAACCACCAGATCTATCCTACACATTTGTGGTAAAAATAAGACAAACACAAGAGTGTATCTACCTGATTCTCTCTAAGCTTCGAGGTACTTATCAGATATTTTCTTCCACATTTTATTCTACTATGGATGCCTTGGGTACATGCTTCACCATGCCTACTTTTGATGTGTTATGTGATCGCTTGGCTCGTGAGCGGGCTCACTTATCTCAATTGGACACTCCTCACAGGATCAAAGCCGAAAGCATTGGTTTCTCAGACATCTAAAGAGAATAGAAAATAGAAACTGAAGCCTAAGAAGGATTCAGCTGGTAGTGAGCATCCCTGCAAGCCACCACCTAACTTTGATACCATGAAGAAGTTGAGAAAGTACAACTTCTAAGATCCCAAAAGCACCTGCAAGCAAAATACCTGTCACAAGAGAAGATTGGAGACAGAAACACAATAAAGGCTGTGAAGAAAAAGATTATCATTCAAAGAAGGAATGAATAAGAAAATTACAATACAATCCTTAGAAAGGATAATATGAAACCCTAAAGATGTGCAACCCTAAAGGGATAAAGAATATTTAATAATTAGAATAATTATAATTATTAAATACCTACAATATTATTAAATGCCTAAGTTTAGCTTAAGCATAGAATATAATAGACTAATAATTAAATAAATAATTATTAGCTAATACAAGATAACTCTAACACCCCCCCTTAAGATGAACTTAGGGAGTAGCTAAACAACTAAATGCAGAAAAGCAAAATGCAACTACATGAAGAAGGCAAAAATTTGGGTCCCGGCAACAAGGCCTAAAATCTCTCATGAAGAGAAAAAGGGTACCCAGATCTGGAGCTCTGATACCATATTGGAGTTGAGGAAAAATCAACTGTACAACTCCCAAAGATCACCTGCATGCAAACCTGTCACAGAAAGAGAGAAGCAAATAGCTATGGAGGCCAGAATTCAAAGATCCAGAAAAGAGGAGTCATATTGATTGTCCAACAAGAATGCAATTCAATAATTACAGTTGTTATGAAAATACAAAGAGAGAATCCTTATAAAAGGATACTCGAAACTCTAAAGGAGAAAACCCTAAAGAATTATAAGATTCCTAAGTTTAGCTTAAGCATGGAGTATAATAGACTAATCATTAAATAAATAATTATTAGCTAATAAAAGATAACTCTAACAAGGTATAATATAATGAAGGGTCATCTCATTGGAAGGAGCACCTCCCTCCAAATGGTCGCCTACTTGGTAAGGGTATAAGAGGTATTTATGATTGGAGGAGGTAGATCCATAACAAAATAAGAAATCAAAGCAGAAATTCAAATACATATAATATGCATAAATCATAAAAGGAATAATAGCATATCAACTCCTAAAATATATATATAAACAATCAGATGAGACTTGAACCATGATACTCTAACCTCTTGTGGTATGCACATAAATGTGTCTTATGTATACTTTGATGTATGGGCTATAATATGTGTAGTGAGGGGGATATTGTTATGAGGTCCTTTTCTAAGAACTCTACCTTATTTCGGTGATCGGTAGTCCCATAAGGCTAAGGGGGTGCAAGGAGTACCCTACCCTTGGGCTTAGAAGGGAAGGATTCTCCAGACACCCTATTGTGACTTCCCCACCAACCTCAACAAGGGATGATTATTGGAATGAATTCAAAGGGATCTCAATCATCGATAGCAAATAAGGAGGCACGAGTAGGGAGAGCAGATACAAGTGTCCACTAGGTACGCCACCTCATGAAGGATGGATGGTGAAAGGCCACATGAGGCCAAGAAGGATAGTATATTCACTCTTGGGCCTAGGGTAGAGAGTTGCTTCTGACACCCTATCATGTCCCCTTATTTGGGCCATTATGGTTGAACCCCTAATAATAAATTATAGAAATTATATGATTAAGATGGTTGTGAATATATGTGCTATAACCCTACTAGTAATAATTGATATTGTGTAAAACTTAAAGCTCTTCATCATCCATACTCATGTAAACACGAGGAATGGCATCGAGAGTAGACTAGGGTTGCATCCAAGGAGAGAGTTCAAAGTTTCTCATCAAGAGAGACAAGGTTAGCTCCCTCGGGAACATCATTTCTCTGCTTGGAAGTAGCCAAGTTGAGTTTGGGAGGATTAAAATGGGAAGTTTGAAAATGGAAGGCCGGTGCAGGGCACCTAGCACTCCAAGAATGAAAGATTTGATTTCTTTTAAGTTTGTGTGTTAATTTGTGATGTAATAATGGACCAACCATTGAGGACTCAATAGAGCCATGGTTGAGTTGTCCAAATTTTGGTTTGAGTCAATTGTGCTCAGGATGTTGTTAGCCTAAGAAGTGAAATGCTTAGGTAGTTCACAGGCAAAATACTCCAGATGAATGTATTCATGTACTAGGAGTCAATTGAGTTGTGTTTAGGTATTCTAGGGTGTTTGAGGACCTTTAAGAGCCTTAGAATGCTTTAGAATGCAAAAATTGCATCTTGGAGCAAAATTTGTCAAAAGTTGCTAAGCAACATTTTGCAATTTCTTGCAAAAGTTGCATTTTTGGTTATAGGCATTAGGAAGTTGGTTGAACCGACTGAAACAAGTGGATATAAGACAAATTTCACTTCATTGTACAGGTTGGAGGATTGGAAATGCAAGAGTAATTTTTTGGTTTGTGAAGCAACCTTGTTTCCACAGGTTTTTGATAGTTTTTTGTCTTGTTTTCCTTGTTTGTACGGTCCAGTACGGACTAGATGGTGTAAACTCATTGCATATTTGAGATTTAATTGTATTTTGATTTCATTAAGGTTGATTTGCAGGTTTGATTGTTCCAGGTTGTAGAGATTTCTTTCATTCTTTGCAACTAGGAGCAAAACCCTTGCAAGTAGGGTTTAAGAGCAAGAAATGGCTCTAACCTAGGCATTCTTTGATGGCACCTATTGAAATCACTAATAATGATAGGTTAGGGTCTTTACATAGCTTAGGAATAGGGTATGTGATGTTGCAGGTCTAGGAGGAGGAGAAACAATGAAGCCCTAGGCTCACCGCTAGGAGTAGGTGAGTTAGGACAGCAAGAAAAGTGTGATTTGTGAGCACATGGAGATTGGTACAAGACCAAGTGGCATATGAATGGAAATCCCTCTAAGTCCCCTTGAAGGTTCCCAAGGTGTTTGGAGCAAGAGATTTGACAGGTGAAGAGTTTTAGACCCATCTTGTCAAGTCACCGGCTAGGCCTAAAACCCTTCAAAATAGTGTAGCATTGGAAACCCCACTTGTACGGATAACCCAGATGCACTTGTCTAGTATTGTCTATAACATCCAAAAGGATACTCAAATCCATGATTTATTTCTAGTCTTGTTTGGGATTTTTGCAAATTAAACCCCTAAAACCGCCTAGGGAGGGCTAATGCAATTAGGCCTATTTAGGTGCCAGTAGAGACCTAGAAGGGTTAAGAAGCCAAGGCGATGGATTTGGTGAGTCTTAAACCTCAAAATACATTGAAGACACCTTGTTTATGCATTGGGAAACCATAGGAAGAGATTGTGTGTTAAGATTCTTGCAGGAGTGGTTGGAGCCCAAGAGAGGAGTGTGTGAGTAACTAAGGTGGCAACCTCAAGTGAAGGAGTTGATTGACCCTAAACCATTGGCTATACCTAGGAGGCAAGTCAAGAAGGTTCAAACCTTGGAGGTCCCATTAGCATAACCCCTACCAAGTGCCATTGGAAGGACTTGAGTAGTTGAAGGGTTGAGTAGGTCAAGTCACTCAAGAAGGTGTAACAAACAAAGCTCCAAGACTCTCTGCATCAAAGACTCTGCTCCAGTAGAAGATATGCTCTATCGAATGCAGGTCAAGGTCGAGGAATAGACCAACTCTCTTTCTTATGATTTATGAATCTCACAAAGAGGCCAAGCGATTTGTGGAAAGGGTCAATGTCAAGGACTAGAGGCCGAAGAAGATACAAAAGTTGGAAAAAGCCTCAAAGGTAAGTAATCAAACCGCGAAGGATGGAGTAATCTCCTTTTTCCTTGTTAGTCAGGTATGGAATGGTTCAGTCACAAACTTGAAACAAAAGGCTTTCTTTGTCAAATGAACTGGGGAGTGGCCAACTTTCAGTCGGGTTAAAAAGTAGGGTGAGGAAAACTAGAATTTTAAATGTGAACTCAAGACCTTGCCGAATGGTTTCTACACAGTGATAGTAGAGGATAGAATTAAGAAGACATGGGTATTGAGCAATGTCCCTTTTTTTATGTGAGGTAGGGGTTTCTTTATTAAAGATTGGAAACCAAATTTCAATCCTTTACAAACAAATATTGATGAAATCCCTATTTGGATTAGACTTTGCAACCTTCCCACGGAATATTGGGATGAGGAAACTCTTAAGAGCATTGGTAATAAATTGGGGTTTTTCATTAAAGTGGATGAGGCGATTGAAAATAAGGATTCTAGTATGTATGCTAAAATCTATATGAGTTAGAAACCCTACCATCCGCTATCGAAAACTATGAAAATCCAAACCAATGTTGAGGTTTGGCGGCAACAGATAGAGGTTGAGGAGATTGTGGAACATTGTAAGCACTGTAAGATGGATGGTCTCACTGAAGTGGATTGTTTGGTATATAAATAGGGTAAGGAATCTGCGAAGGAGGTTTTAGTTAATAAGCTTAAGAAATTATCAAAAGAGGTAGTTACAGAGGGCTTCACTAGAAAAACTCAAGAGCCACTTGAGCTAGCGATTTTTGATGGGTTGGTGAGTTTGGATAGGGATCAGGGAAGGACTAAGGATCATGCTCATTGTAATGAGGTTATGAGTGAAGTTTCTCCAAAGGAAAATAGGATTGCATCCCCTTCACACAACCAACTAATTTATATGCCATATCCAACCATTGCACTTGATAATTTGTGCAATGGTGAAAGAGATTAGTTTTGAAACTATATACCTTATTTTGTTATAGATAGATTTGTCATAATGGAGCTTCTTATTTTTGTAGATTACTTTGTGTGTAAGCTTGTTACATCAACATTTCGAAGCACACTGTGATTTAAAAAGTTAGAAAGGCAAAGACAAAATAACAAAACACAAAAACACTAAAATACAACTAAAAGCGTAAATAAACGCCAAAATTAGAAATGAATGAGTGTCCAAATGAATAAAGAAACAGATTGCTAGAAATGAATAAGTGTCCAAATGAATAAAGAAACAGATTCCCCTAATGGTAGTGTATGGATTGTTTTGCATTACTAATCATTATCCTAATTAATGAACCCTATGACCTAAAAGATTTCATTGTTCTATTAATACAAACTTTTCTTGTAGTATAAACAATTAATGAGGCATCATAAAAAATTATATATTTTTTAAAATTTCTATTTGTTTTGGTTGAAAAAGAAACATTGCTTGTTTGAAAGAAATTAGATGGGTTGTTTCTTGTTTTTAGATTTTTTTAATTTTTTCTTATGTTTTAAAATAGGATATCTTGATCTTTATTGTTTTGACCCCATTTTGATTTTGAAAGATGAGAAGCATTAGTGAGGTTTTTCCTTTATTAATGGACAATATGTTTGGAATGATTTTAAGACTTTGACTATGTGATAAATTTAATATCAATTTTTTGGTCATATTCCATGATCTATTATGAGTATCACATATTTTTCTAATTCTTAACTCATTCTTATATTATATTTATAAATTTATATTATGTAAGTTTTTTTAATGTACCAGACTTGGATGCAAAAGCGGTTAGCATAGGTGATGACTATGTTATTTTTGAGTCCATATATGATGGAACAAAGGTGGATAATGATAGATTTTTTGTATTGGATAGTTGCAATTTTTTGTATATTAGCTTGTGGATACAGTGGTGGATAGGATAGAAGCTGACTGTGATAGTCTTAATTATAATCTAATATATTTTTTGATGTTATAATTAATAACCCTATACCTAACTTTATATAGAAAAAATAATTTTATTATAATTAAATGTATGATATAATAAAAATTATATTATAAAATGATTGAAAATTATGGTTTCATTTTTAGATAATCTTTGCTTATATAATATAATATATGCTGCAGACAACATAATATTGCAGCCTAGTTAACGTCTGACATGATCCATAAAATGGATGAAGCAAACATTTACATTGACCATAAACATATCCCAAACCTGTATAAGAAACTTTACATATTTCACCTCTTCGTAAAATGCACTGATGGTATCAAAATTTCTATCTGTATTCAGATCTTCAATGTACTATTTGACTAAATCTTTTTGTTTTAAAGCTGCCAAACCAGCAACTGTAGATACCACATAATTGAATGAATCGAACAATTACAACATCCAAATAATGAGATAGAATCATAGCCCATAACATGATAAAAATTTAAACTCTAATATGAAGTCATGAATTTGCCATCATGCCGTCCGGATATGAAACTACTGAATAGTTCATTGCATTTCCTTCAGACTATAAGAAACATATGGAAACAAGCATGTATAACAAGTCACAATACCCTCCTTAGCGGATTCTTCAGGTTGTTTTAGTCGCTTGAAGAACTTTTCATTCAAATTGTCATTTGCGAGTGACCTGTTTCTCGATGAGTAAGACAAGTATTCAGGCGTGAAATACCGGCAGATAAATGGGTGTATTCCAGCAGAAAGATGGCTGTATATCAGCAGGAAAATGCGTGTATTCCGGCAGAAAGATGGCTGTATATCAGCAGAAAAACGGTTGTATGTCGGCGTGAGACAATTCCGTGGGGAGAGTTCTCCAGATAGAAAGGGCTGCGGCTATTCTGGCTATAAAACAGACCTTCCTTACAGCCTGTTAGCGACAGGTTAGTCAATTGTGTAAAATAGACGGTGCAAAATCTGTACTGTCATTTTAGAACAAGAATCATAATTAGGTGTAATTAAATATCTTATATTTAATATTTTTTATTGAATTCTTCAAAATATCGATTATTGATTGGTTTTGAGATTTTGTTAATAAACTTCTAATTATTTGACCCAACTGTGATCATATTCAACTCCTTAATTGTAAATGGTCCTCATACCATAAATATACGATCCTGATAGTGCCGCACTGTGTCTGAAAATTTCTCAGATCAATACTTGACGTGGATTAAAAAAGTAACCCCCAAATACCACGACCATTCTCATTTCTCCTTGTAAATCTTTAATCTTCCATTGAAAATCATTCAGGTTATTATTATTATACTTTGAATTCCAAACTTGCTTAAATCTCTGCAATCCATAGGATAGACCAATTTCAAAAGCGATTAAAAGGGCAGTAAAAGGCCACTGCCCTCGCTCCTTCCCAACACTCACAACGAACCCTAAAACTGCAGTCTGTCACTGCCTTTAAAAGCTATCATCGATCGTATTGTTTGTCCAGCAATAACACAAATAACATAAAAAGGAAAAGGGTGTTTCCTTGCTCTTGCAGTACTACGCCACCTTAAAGTTTAGGTATTTCCTATTTTATAGGAATTTCATGTTATATTATGTCTTCTATTTCTCCATGGTGAGTAATGGAAGCTCTCAGGAATGCTTCACAATGATTTATAGTTTTAGTTAGACACGAATACAAAGTAGGAAAAATGATATTCGCCTCACTCAGAGCTGCAGTAAAGCTGTTGTATTCAATGAAACGAATTAGGGACTTTATTTTTCATGGTTGGAACATAAATATATTGATTCAAATCTGCTTATACCTAGAAGGTATTTTTCGCATATCAATATGTCATAAATCTGTTTAGTTGTTTACTGAAACAAACTTTTCGAATTGATGGAGTCCATGCTTGTAGAGTTGTATTTTGCATTATTTATTAATAGAGGTGGAGGTAGTCATTTAGTGGATCACGTTAAACTTGTGTTTTGTGTTTATGTTATTAGCTTTCTCCTGTTTTGTATTAATTTCTTCGCTCGTTTATAACTAACACAAATTATCATAATTAAATAAATCATTTGATTATTGTAAAATAACATAATTATCATGTCAAATGAAATTCTTAAACTCTTGTAGAATAAAATTGATTTATTATCAGAGTGTGGTATTTTTTTCAATCATCTTAATAAAATAAATCTTTGACAGAGTAATATCATTGTTTTCCTCTATTAAAAAGCTCCTAGTATTTTAGTAGACACCTTTACAAATAATGAATGTTGTTTCATGATGTACAATAAACCTCCTCCATCGAGGATGGAGCAAAAATAATTTCAATTTTCTTTTCAAAGTTTCTTCTTCCTCTATAATAAACCTCCTCTATCAGAAAATGATAAAACCCTTGACAGGATGAATGAGAAACTATGCGAAACTATAGTTATGGGGAATCCAAAACAGCTGTGCGAACAATTATTCTTCAATTTGCACCCATCTCATATCCAGTAATCTCTCGAATATTTACCTGAACTTGGATTTGCTTTTCTTTAATCCGCACTTAGTTTTCAAGAATGCTCGGTGCCTTTGGTGGCAAAGGGAAGATGAGGACATATTGCATGGTTATTCCTTTCCAACCAAAACAATACCCCAATAAACTACTATCAAGATGCAGAAAGCTTTTCACTTTGAAAAATCTAATGCAGATTTCCTTTCCTACATACGCATAAATATGAGTTAACATATGAGATTTATAATACAATTTAAAAAAATAAAAATAAAAATTAAATGTATCAAAAACAAAAGAAATATAATACTAATCTCTATTGACTTCCATCTTCTAAACACATTTCCATTGCTTGTGCTCTCCACCAAACTGCTGGAGTTCTCCACTACACTCAAGGAAGAAAACAACCTAAGAACTATATGAAAAATGATAATTAAGTTGAAAAAAAAAAAATCAATGTAATGTGAAAAAGGGGAAAATAATGAATCTAAAATTGAAAGACTCATTCACTTACCTGTATACTTTCCTCCATCCATTAATGCTTTTCAATAGCATAGAACACACTTGACCCAACTGTGCAATTCGTTTGACGCAATCTGATGCTATTATTGTAGGTCTGTAGAGAGTATTATAGGGGGCATAATGAAGCCCACATCTCGGAAGAGATACTTGAAAATAATAGCGAATGTTATGAAAGAAATAGGAGGATCAAGATAGAAAGGCAGGCTGAATCCCCCATCAAATGAAACGCATAATATGCCTGAAAAGCTACAGTTGCTTCTTCTTCTTCTTGTCTGGACACGAATGGACAAAGTTATAATGATTTCATATAAATATTTTTTATAATGCATTCCAGTACATATACATACCTCTGCAGATATCTCTTGCCGTCCAATTTATTTGATTGTCTAGAGTATTTAAGAGATGAAAAATATATTTCTATTTCAACTAGATAATTTAGGAAATGAAATCTAAATAAATTATATTATGCATAAAATTTGAAGCTACAGAATTCTTTTAGGACTGATTATCCTAGTCACCCTAACCTGGGCCTATCTTGTACGCTTTATAGTAAACATTTTTTTTGAATGCATTGATTTAATTCAATATACTTTTTATTCAACAGATCTCTCTCAATGATCTGTGATTTAACAGATTATATAGACGAGGATGAACACAGAACATCTATTAATGCAAAGAATTTTCTGTTCTATGTCTGAGAAAGTTGAAAAGAAAGGAAGGAAAGAAAGACAATTATCAAAAATATTATATTGCTTTTTTTGAATTTTTTTTTGAATAGGGCTAAAGAGTATGCATTTGTCTTCAAATATGAGAATAATTTCACATAGGATGATGATATTCTTTTTCAATAATTTGGGTAAAAAATGAGAGATGGTGTGAAAAGATAGTTTGAAGTATTGTCTACCCTTGTATGATTTTGTGATGGCCTTCATTTGTGCACAAGGATCCCAATAAGTATGTTAGATTTGGGGAGGGCCTTTCTTCATTGACACAAAATAGACAGTGTGGAAGATAATGAGAAGAGCTGGTAATTGTACTTTTCTATTCCTTGTCATTTAGTCATTTGAATATTATAGTGTTGAAAATTTATGATGAAAATTTTAATTACTTGGCATGTTCGAACAATATGACAATGTACATTTCAATACAGATGTATGTTTCTCACTTGATAACTTTATATACGATGTCAAGTTGTCAGGTATATAAAGTTGTCAAATGAGAAAACATACCTCTATTGAAATGTAAATTTTCATATGATTCCAACATACCAAATAATTAAAATTTCATTATAAAATTTCAACAATATAATGTTCAAATGACTAATTGACAAAGAATAGAAAAGTACAAAACACAATTACCAGCACCCTGGCTAAATCTAACATGCTTACTAAGTCCTTATGCACTAATGGAAGCCCTCACAGAATCATACAAATGTAGATAACACCTCAAACTATCTTTTCACACCATCTCTCCTCATTTGTTAACCAGATTGTTAAAGAAGAATATCATCATCCTATGAAAAAAATATCAAATATTTAAGAACAAAATGCATATTAGCCTTATTCAAACTTTTTTTTGAAGAAAACCTACTTCTTCTTGTCTATCGTGACGCAGCCACTTAGGTATCTCATCCACAACTTTCTTACTCCATAATGGAGGAGAGCAGCTTCGTCTCTTTCAAACACTCCTCTCTATTTCTCTCTATTGGATAAGGCAAGATGACGAGCATATTGCATGGTTGCTCCTTTCGGACCACAATAATATCCCAATAAACTATTTATATCCAGATGCAGAAAAATAATTTAAAGTTTTTCAATTAGAAAAATCTAATGCAGAATTGCATAAACATGAGTTAACATATGAGTTTTATAATACAATTATTCTTGAAAAAAAAAAATATTAAAAAAAAAAGAAATATAATACTAATCTCTATTGACTTCCATCTTGTAGGCACACTTCCATTGCTTGTGCTCTCCACCTTATTGTTGGAGTTCTTCACTACAAGAAGCAACAAAACAATTTGAGCAGTATATGGAAACGACATAGCCCTACAACATAAAATTTTTGAACACTCTTTTTGGGCCTAACCCACAAGTTCGCACCTCCTAGGTCATTCAAACAAGTGAAGGCCATGAGATAGAGGAGGACTCATTTGGAAAAATGGATGGGTGGAGTGAAATAAATAGTTGAATGACTAAATTGAAATTACTCAAAGTAGATAGTGGGTAGGTAGATAAAATAAATGGTTTGAAACAAGCTATCCAATAGCTAAGAAGGGTAGGTAAGAGAAGTATTGTTTTATTTTAAGAGAAATATTGTTTTGTTTTATTTTCAAAGAGTTGTCTATCCGCAATGGTTACATGAGTAGTTAAGATTTCCAGGGAGTTATTTATGTAATTTTCAACTAAAATTATGCGTAGTTGCAAATAAGTGATCCAATAGTTAAGAATTGTTACTAAGAGATTTTATTTTATCTTTAACGCAAATCAATAATTTCGAGTTTCAGAAAATTGCTTATATGGTGATTGAATGGTTATATAGGATAGTTTTAAATTTTCAAAAAGTTGTTTCTATAATTTTCCACTAAATTTATGTCTCGTAGAATATAGGTGGTCCAATAATTAAGAAAGACAGGCAAGACAAATATTGCTTAAGATTTGTAGGGAGTTGTTTCTATAATTTTCCACCAAACTTATATGCCCCATGGCAAATAGGTGATCTAATAGTTAAGAAGGGTAGGTAAGAGAAATATTGTTTTGTTTGAAAGGCAAATCAATAGTTTTGCTACCAAACTTATGCCCCATGACAAATAAGTGATCTAATAGTTGAGAAGGATAGGTAAGAGAAATATTGTTTTGTTTTTATCGAAAATCAATAGTTTTTATTTTCAAAGATTTGTTTATCTCATGAGTTAAAATTTTCAAGGAGTTGTTTATATAAATTTTCACTCAACTTATGTCATGTGACAAATAAGTGATCCAATGGTTAATAAGGGTAGGTAAGAGAAATATTATTTTATTTTATTTTAAAGAAATTATTTAATCATGGGAAGATAAAAATTGAATTTAAATAAACAATGAAGATTATTTAATAAAAGGGATGTGATGAAATAATTACATAAATAATAAATTATTTAATTAACATTGGAGGAAAATTAGATAATTAAAAATTATTTAATTATGAGAAAAGAGGGAAGTTTCAATGTTTGAATTTGAATCAAAAGAATGAAGTTAAATTAAAAGAATGAAGATGAATCAATTAAATAATAAATTATTTAATTAATTCAAGTGGAAAAATTGGTAAAATTAGTGCTCACAAGCATGATACACTTTTTGGCATTTACAATCACTTCATCATCATGTTTTTAATATATCTAATCCTTATCTCAATATGAAACAAGAGCATCATCACAATCCTTGTTCTTCAACATACCACCCCATCAAGACCATGCATGATACCACAACACATTAGGTATAGATATCAACACCCAAAAGGGTGGACATCTAACCAAGGACATCTCTACATCGAACTAACACTTATCGACACATTCAATCTTAATGGCAACACCTTGTCAACATCGGAAACATCAATATTCAATAATCACAACATCCAACGATCATCATACATTACATCAACAACATTAACAACATACACTTCATCAACAATAACATCAACACAACATATTGCATGTACACATCATCAGTAAGAAGATGTGTCATCCAATCAAGAGCATCTTCATCTCAACACCACTACTATGATCATTAATGATAACACACAATTAGTCCTCAACATATCACACCATCCAACACCTTGAGTATGGATATCAACTAAGAACCCTTTGCACAACACACATCTTTAGTTAACATTAATGACATCACACATCCGATAGAACAATCAACCATTTGATTATCTCCTTAATATTCATCTGTATTTCATATTGATACAACATATTGAATGTAGACATCAACACAGTAATGGTGGACATCCAAAAAAGAGAATACCTTCAAGCTTTAACCATCTTCACATACATTTGAATCACCGCCTGAGTGATGAATAATGATGAACAACTAATACCCTAACCAGTACAGAGAGTGGGGGGTTGAATTAGTACACACAAAAAATTTCTTCAACATTTTGACTTTCTCTGATCACAGATAACCGGTTGTCTATAGCACTGTACTTAACCATAGCAATACCGGTCAACAGAAATACTTCAAACAACTGAACCAATAAAACAAAACTACTTCAAACAGAATCCAACAATTCTCAAATCTAGATATCTATTTTACTAGTTTGATCATGCATGAGTTGCATTAGTAATATCACAACCATTTAGCACTGCATGCATATTCAACTGAACAAAAAATACTCAATCATCACATGAAAAAAAAATACGCAGCCCATGACACACATATTTTTCATGTGGAAACCCAAATGGAAAAAACCACGATGGGGATGAATACCCACAAGCTTGTTTTTGAACTCTTTTGAAGTCCGCTCTATTAGGAGCCTAGTTTGGTTAAAGAATTTACAATAAGGTTCTATTAGGAATCGATCCTTTTAGGGATCACCCAGTTAAGGGATGGCTATAAACCCTGTAAAAGGTTACCTCGCTAGAGGTTTTAAAGAACTCATTGAGCTTGAGTCACCTGGTTAGAGGATTTGCAACAAGCTTGTTAAAGCTACCCGGTCAAGGGATTTTCTTTTTGTTGAAATGGTTAGAAGAAAACAGATAAAACTCCGATCTGATAATAACACTACTTTGCTAAGGCAGATCCATTTTCAGTTCCTCTCTTCTGCAATCACACTCTTCAGACTCCTTACTTTCATTTGGCAAGTATCAAGTCTCCAACACACATACATAAACATAAATTTTGCCAACACAAACAATAACAAACATCATCGACCTTATAGATAATAATTAGGTCGGTAGCACAAACCTTAAACCCTAAACATTTAGGTTTTTAGTTACAAGTGGTCTAATCCTAACCGTTAAAATGAATTTCATAGAATAAAACAATTTGAGAAATATCTCACGTTATTTTGCATCGTCCAATCTTCACCACACCTGGAAATCAGTAACCCATCACACGTTCTTCACACACCGCTAAGTGAAGTGCACATTTTTGAGGTAGACATTCAATGCATTCGCTCCTCAAAGAGATTCTTCACATGCACATAGCTGACGTGGCATCTCGATCTCATTCTTATCTCTTAACTAACTCATCACAAAATGTCATCGGTTGCACCGCACAAGTCAGATCGCCAAACCGGAAATCCTCGAGCTGAACTAAGACTACAAACCAGTAGTCGAACTGTGAACTCCGACACCGGTTCACTGCATCATGGTTGACTATAGCCACTTCCAGTCTTCACACCGGTTCATACCGGTTCACTTATTTACATCAATGACAATATACATTATCCCCGCTTCATCATATGCCAACAATCTTCCCCTTTGGCATTGAAGGCATTACTCAGTGTATCATTGCTCAGTATTTGCACCATGCTCAGTAACATATACCGGTTGACATATACTGATTCAACTTGAAAGATTACCACCACCACCTGGACTAGTCAGTGTGCACTCTGCCATATATCTTCTTCCCCATACATCATTAGATATCTTCTCCCCCTTTGACAACAATGCCAAAGTGGAGGCACAAGCTTCCAAGCTCCACTATGCTGCTCCGCCTATGGAGTAGCATCCTTCAACACATCAATCCTATAAGATCTGACACGGTAGTACCTGACTGATGTGGAGCACACAACTTTAGTTTACCTCATGAAGGGGAAGAACCCCTAATTCACCTCTCAAATAGGTAAATGTAGTCTTTGGTAAGGGCTTAGTGAATATGTTTGCTAGCTGCTCCTTACTGGAAACATGTTATAATACAAACTCTTTATTCTAAACCTTTCCTCTCAAGAAATGATTCTTGAGCTCAATATGCTTGGTCCTAGCATGCAATACTGGATTTTTGGAAATATTGATTGCAATAGTATTATCACAGAAAATAATCACTAGTTCAGATATAGTCACTTTGAAGCCATCCAATGCATGCTTCATCCAGACTACATGAGTGGAGCTCATAAATGTTTCCACATACTTCGCTTCAGGTGTAGACTGGGAAATACAACTCTGCTTCTTGCTCGTCCATGAGACTAGTCTTCCACTAAGGAAGAATGCTCCACCAGTTATGCTCTTTGAGTTGTCCACATTACCTGCCCAATCTGCATCAGTAAACACTTTGAGATCAAAGTTTCCATTATATGGATACCACAATCCATAATCAACTATTCCCTTCAAATATCTAAGAATCCTCTTTACCGCTACCAAGTGGGATTCTCCTGGATTCTTCTGAAAATGAGCAACTATGCCTACTGCATCAGCAATTCCGGTCTGTGATGCACCACATAGTGTAGCTTACCAATCATTGACTCGTACTCCTTCTCATCCACCAACACTGAATCATCGTCCTTAGTCAGTTTGTAGCCGATCACCATCGGTGTTCGAACAAGTTTTCTCTCCTCCATGCCAAAGGTTTTCAATACCTCTTTGATATATTTGGACTAGGTAATGTAGATTCCTTCCTTCATCTGCTGAATCTGTAGACCAATGAAAAACTTTATTTCTCCAATCAGAGACATTTCAAACTCCTTTTTCATCACATCTGCAAATTCATGACTCATTTAATCATCTCCTCCAAAGATTATTTCATCTACAAATACTTCACAGATCAGTATCTGATCATCTTTAGATTTTAGGTAGATGTTGTTGTCTGAACACATGTTCTCAAAAATCCTATCTTCACAAGATGAGAGTGTAACCGTTCATACCATGCCCTTGGTGCTTGTTTCAATCCATACAGGGCCTTGTGTAATCTAAATACCATGTCACTATCCTCTGACAAGGAAAACCCATCTGGTTGCTCAAATATACACTTCTTCTTCTAGGATTCCATTCAAGAATGCAGACTTTACATCCATCTAGTATACCTGGAATCCCTTAAATGCTGCAAATCCAAGTAGCATTCAGACACCTTCCAGTCTAGCCACTAGGGCAAATGTTTCTCCATAGTCTTTTCCTTCTTCCTGATCATATCCTTTGCATACAAGTCTTGCCTTGTTTCTTAACACTGTGCCTTCTTCATTCAGCTTATTCCTGAAGACCCATTCGCTACCTATGACATTCTTGTGTTCCAGTCTGGGTACCAAGGACCATGTTGCATTGTTCTTTATCTGGTCCAACTCCTCTTCCATTGCCTTTATCCAGTATTCATCGGTAAGTGCCTCTCTGGTGGTCTTAGGCTCAAATTCTAAAATCATGTAGGAGTTTTCTTTCATCTTTCTCCTTGTGAGTATCCCTGCATCTTTGTCTCCAATGATCTCCTTCGGATCATGATGCAGTTTTACATACCTAGGAATGACCCTTGATGGTTCCACTTGCTTTTCCTCTTCTTGTTCCACTTCATCTTCTTCCTCTCCTACTGCAACTTCTACTGGTATAGAAACACTAAGGTCTTTGCAATGTTTGTCACTTGTTTCTGTCTTAACCGATTCCCAGAAGGCTAAAACCGGTTCATCTTTTGTTTGATTCTTGTCGGTTTCCTCAAGCTTCTCATGGGATTCATAAACTCTGACATTGATACTCTCAACAATTTTTCGAGTCCTGTTGTTGTAGCACTTGAGAGATTTTCTTTTAGTGGAATATCCCAAAAATATTCCTTCATCACACTTAGCATCAAACTTTCTCAGATGCTCACCTCTCCTGATATAGCACTTGTTGCCAAATAGTTTGAAATAACTTACATTAGGAGTTCTCTCGTTCCAGTACTCATAGGGGGTTTTGTCTTTACCTTTCTTGATGATTACCTGGTTCATAGTATAGACTGCACTTGTTACCTCTTCTCTCCAAAATGTGTGAGCTACCTCTCCTTGGATCAACATAGTTCCGACCACTTCAACTACAGTCGTGTTATTCCTCTCTACTATGTCATTCTTCTGTGGTGTGCTTGGGGCAAACAACTTCTTCTTGATGTCATTCTCTTCACAATACTTATTGAATTCATCAGAAGTGAACTCATCTCCATGATCGATTCTAAGGGATTTTATTCTTCTACCACACTCCTTCTCAACCAATGCTTTGAAGACTTTGAACTTTCCAAATGCCACAGACTTGTCTTTCAAGAATGTGACCCACATCATTCCTGAGTAATCATCAGTAAGAATAATGAATTACCAATTTCCCTGAATACTTCTTGTTTTCATCGGACCACACAGATCGGTGTGCACTAGATCAAGTAAGTTCTCTGCTGAAAAAGACTTACCTTTGAATGTTGAGGAAGACATCTTCCCAAGTTGACATTCTCTGCACAAATCATTCTCCGGTTTGTTCAGCAAAAGGCAACCCTCTTACTACCTTGATATTACTAGCCTTTACTATATTATCAAAGTTTATATGATAGAGTCTCCTATGCCATATCCAACTATCATCAAGCTTTGCCATCAGATACTGACTGATCTGGGCATTAAGCTCAAACAGGTTTCCTTTGTTCTGTTTACCGGTGGCAATAAGTTCACCATTCTTTCCGATTTTTTTGCAGACCCCACCTTTGAACTCCAGAATAAGTCCTTTGTCGTTCAATTGAGCAACACTCAAAAGGTTGTGCTTAAGGCCTTCCACCCAGTAGACATCATCCGCACTACTCTTTCCATTAAGTGAGATGGATCATTTTCCTTTTACCATGCAAGGTGCATCGTTGCCAAACCGGACAACACCTCCATCATATTCTTCGAGAGTCAAAAACTTTCTCCAGTCACCAGTCATGTGGTGAGAACACCCGCTATCAATGATCCACTCATTAGAGTTGTCAATGCGAGTGACAAGGGCTTTCTTGTTAGACACCTCTTCCTTGACAGCTATAAACACTATGTCCTCACTCTCTTTATCCTTAGATTAATCATTGGTAACACCTTCATCCACTGCAACAAGACAATTTCTCCTACCTCCTCCTTTATACTTTCTAAACCCTTCCAGTTTATCCTTATTGTCATTGTTAGGATAGTTAACAACTGTATGTCCTATATTATTGTAGGAAAAACACTTGAAAGTAAGCTTACCTCTATATTTTTAGGTGCCTTTTGGAAGTCTCTTGGTGAGAAGATTTTGAAACTCCATAAGAATCTTCTCATCATCCATATCTCTACTTGGCCTGGATTTATAACTAGTGCTAACCTCTTTTTCTCTCTTGGTAGGTGCGGAGGAAGCAGATGCTTTGAAGGCTTACTTAGGCTTCTGAATGCTACCATCAAAACTATTCAGCAATAATCGAGTCTAAGGATACCTTTGTTATGTTGATAGACCTTATATCTTGGATAGCAGCAACCCTGATTGCATAGATTAGTAACAATGATCTCAAAACTTTACGGATGACGGTGGCATCGTTAATTGTTCCACCAGTGCTCTTGATACGTCCAACAACAATCTTGATCCATATGCCATAATGCTGAATGGTCTCACCTTCAACCATCCTCATGCCTTCAAATTTTCCTCTAAGGCTTTCTTCCTTAGCCCGCTTGACATGCTCATCACCGCCATGAAAGATATTCAGTGTGTCCCATACATCCTTAGGATTTTCCTTATCTTATACATCAATGAACTCAATATTGGACATGCTACTAATAAGGGCTTCCATGACTTGCCCATTTTCTTGAATCTCTTTTTTCTGGTCATCGATCAGAGTCCCATAAGGGATTACATAGGCATTCTCAACATAGCTCTAGTGTTGAGCACCCAAACTCTTGATATAAATCTTCATTCTGTCCTTCCATATTTTGAAGTTTTCCTTATTGAACTTAGGACCTTCCCTCTTCATCATTAAAGCAAGATCTTTTTCCTCAAGTGGTTAAGCTTATATCACTGAGGACCTGGCGGTGCTTTGATACCAATTTATGAATAATGATGAACAACTAATACCCTAACCAGTACTGGGGGGGGGGGGGGGGGGGTGAATCAGTACACACAAAAACTTGCTTCAATATTTTGACACTCTCTAATCATAGATAACCAATCGTCTATACCACTGTAGTTAACCATATCAATACCAGTTAATAGAAATACTTCAGACTGTTAAACTAGTAAAACAAAAGTACTTCAAATAGCATCCAGCAATTCTCAAATCTAGATAGCTATTTTACTAGTTTGATCATACATGAGCTGCATTAGTAATATCACAACCATTTAGCACTGCATGCATATTCAACTGAGAAAATGCTACTCAATCATCACATGAAAAAAAATACATAGACCATGACACAAAGATTTTTCACGTGGAAACCCAAATTGGACAAACCACAATGGGGATGAATACCCACAAGCTTGTTTCTGAACTCTTTTGAAGTCCGCTCTGTTAGGAGCCTAGTCTGGTTAAAGACTTTACAATAAGGTTATGTTAGGAACTGATCTTGTCAGGGCTCACCCGGTTAAGGGATCGCTATAAACCTTGTTAAAGGTTACCTCGCATGAGGATTTAAAGAACTCAATGAGCTTGAGTCACCTAGTTAGAGGATTTGCGACAAGCTTGTTAAAGCTACCTGGTCAAGGGATTTTCTTTCTGTTGAAATGATTAGAAGAAAACAAATAAAACTCTGATCTGATAACAACACTACTTTACTAAGGCAAATCCTTTTCAGTTCCTCTCTTCTGCAATCACACTCTGTAGACTCCTTACTCTGGTTTGGCAAGTATCAAGTCTCCAACACACATACATAAACACAACTTTTTCCAACATAAACAATAAAAACCATCATCGATCTTATAGACAACAATTAGGTCGGTAGCATAAACCCTAAACCCTAAATATTTAGGTTTTTAGTTACAAGCGGTTCGATCATGACCGTTAAAATGCAATGCATAGAATAAAACAATCTAAGAAAGATCTCAAGTTATTCTGCATCCTGCAATCTTCACCGCACTTGGAAATCAGTAACCCATCACACGTTCTTCACACAATGCTAATAGAAGAGCACATTCTTGAGGTAGACATTCAATGCATTCGCTCCTCACATGCAGGATCATCAAAGAGATTATTAACATGCACATAGCTGACGTGGCATCTCGATCTCATCCTTATCTCTTAACTAACTCATCATAGAATGTCATCGGTTGCACCGCACAAGTCAGATTGCCAAACCGGAAACCCTCGAGCTGAACTGAGACTACAAAACGGTAGTTGAACTGTGAACCCCGGTAGCAGTTCACTCCATCCCAATTGACTATAGCCGCTTCCAGTCTTCACACCGGTTCACCATCTTGAGCATCATATACCGGTTCACTTATTGACATCAATCACAACATACATTATCACCACTTCATCATGTAAAGTTCTAATGCCAATAGCTAACAAGATGAGAGGGGGGGGGGGTGAATCATACAAAGTTAATCTTCCATAAAATCAACAGATTTAACCTCGGTAACTTATACTTCAGCAATATAACCAAAAAACTGCTAAACATGCAAACTCATAAACACATAATCATCGTAACACATATAACACCAGATTTAACGTGGAAACCCAAATAGGGAAAAACCACTGTGGGATTTCGGACCCACTAAGAAATATACTCTTCTAGAGTATGCTCGGTTAAAAGAAAATCTTGTTAAAGATTATAAACACATTGCTAGATGTGACCCGGTTAAGGGATTTCCCTCAAATCTGTTAAGTCCACTTGGTTAGACATCTTATATATAAGACAACAACTAACAATTATACCCATCCGAGTGATACTACGCTAGCACTTGATATCTAATTATAAATGTGGTAGAATTTTTATAATTGAATGTATGAATACTTTATCAAACTTTGTTATAATCAACCAATAAAAGTATGAAAAAATATGAAGAAATTTAAAAACATATTGCAATAGAACCAAACGTCTATTTTTTCCTGTAATTGTCTACAATGTAAAAATACTTGAAGAATTCATACTGATAATTTGTGCAATGGTGAAAGAGATTAGTTTTGAAACTATATACCTTATTTTGTTATAGATAGAGTTGTCATAATGGAGCTTCTTATTTTTGTAGATTACTTTGTGTGTAAGCTTGTTACATCAACATTTCGAAGCACACTGTGATTTAAAAAGTTAGAAAGGCAAAGACAAAATAACAAAACACAAAAACACTAAAATACAACTAAAAGCGTAAATAAACGCCAAAATTAGAAATGAATGAGTGTCCAAATGAATAAAGAAACAGATTGCTAGAAATGAATAAGTGTCCAAATGAATAAAGAAACAGATTCCCCTAATGGTAGTGTATGGATTGTTTTGCATTACTAATCATTATCCTAATTAATGAACCCTATGACCTAAAAGATTTCATTGTTCTATTAATACAAACTTTTCTTGTAGTATAAACAATTAATGAGGCATCATAAAAAATTATATATTTTTTAAAATTTCTATTTGTTTTGGTTGAAAAAGAAACATTGCTTGTTTGAAAGAAATTAGATGGGTTGTTTCTTGTTTTTAGATTTTTTTAATTTTTTCTTATGTTTTAAAATAGGATATCTTGATCTTTATTGTTTTGACCCCATTTTGATTTTGAAAGATGAGAAGCATTAGTGAGGTTTTTCCTTTATTAATGGACAATATGTTTGGAATGATTTTAAGACTTTGACTATGTGATAAATTTAATATCAATTTTTTGGTCATATTCCATGATCTATTATGAGTATCACATATTTTTCTAATTCTTAACTCATTCTTATATTATATTTATAAATTTATATTATGTAAGTTTTTTTAATGTACCAGACTTGGATGCAAAAGCGGTTAGCATAGGTGATGACTATGTTATTTTTGAGTCCATATATGATGGAACAAAGGTGGATAATGATAGATTTTTTGTATTGGATAGTTGCAATTTTTTGTATATTAGCTTGTGGATACAGTGGTGGATAGGATAGAAGCTGACTGTGATAGTCTTAATTATAATCTAATATATTTTTTGATGTTATAATTAATAACCCTATACCTAACTTTATATAGAAAAAATAATTTTATTATAATTAAATGTATGATATAATAAAAATTATATTATAAAATGATTGAAAATTATGGTTTCATTTTTAGATAATCTTTGCTTATATAATATAATATATGCTGCAGACAACATAATATTGCAGCCTAGTTAACGTCTGACATGATCCATAAAATGGATGAAGCAAACATTTACATTGACCATAAACATATCCCAAACCTGTATAAGAAACTTTACATATTTCACCTCTTCGTAAAATGCACTGATGGTATCAAAATTTCTATCTGTATTCAGATCTTCAATGTACTATTTGACTAAATCTTTTTGTTTTAAAGCTGCCAAACCAGCAACTGTAGATACCACATAATTGAATGAATCGAACAATTACAACATCCAAATAATGAGATAGAATCATAGCCCATAACATGATAAAAATTTAAACTCTAATATGAAGTCATGAATTTGCCATCATGCCGTCCGGATATGAAACTACTGAATAGTTCATTGCATTTCCTTCAGACTATAAGAAACATATGGAAACAAGCATGTATAACAAGTCACAATACCCTCCTTAGCGGATTCTTCAGGTTGTTTTAGTCGCTTGAAGAACTTTTCATTCAAATTGTCATTTGCGAGTGACCTGTTTCTCGATGAGTAAGACAAGTATTCAGGCGTGAAATACCGGCAGATAAATGGGTGTATTCCAGCAGAAAGATGGCTGTATATCAGCAGGAAAATGCGTGTATTCCGGCAGAAAGATGGCTGTATATCAGCAGAAAAACGGTTGTATGTCGGCGTGAGACAATTCCGTGGGGAGAGTTCTCCAGATAGAAAGGGCTGCGGCTATTCTGGCTATAAAACAGACCTTCCTTACAGCCTGTTAGCGACAGGTTAGTCAATTGTGTAAAATAGACGGTGCAAAATCTGTACTGTCATTTTAGAACAAGAATCATAATTAGGTGTAATTAAATATCTTATATTTAATATTTTTTATTGAATTCTTCAAAATATCGATTATTGATTGGTTTTGAGATTTTGTTAATAAACTTCTAATTATTTGACCCAACTGTGATCATATTCAACTCCTTAATTGTAAATGGTCCTCATACCATAAATATACGATCCTGATAGTGCCGCACTGTGTCTGAAAATTTCTCAGATCAATACTTGACGTGGATTAAAAAAGTAACCCCCAAATACCACGACCATTCTCATTTCTCCTTGTAAATCTTTAATCTTCCATTGAAAATCATTCAGGTTATTATTATTATACTTTGAATTCCAAACTTGCTTAAATCTCTGCAATCCATAGGATAGACCAATTTCAAAAGCGATTAAAAGGGCAGTAAAAGGCCACTGCCCTCGCTCCTTCCCAACACTCACAACGAACCCTAAAACTGCAGTCTGTCACTGCCTTTAAAAGCTATCATCGATCGTATTGTTTGTCCAGCAATAACACAAATAACATAAAAAGGAAAAGGGTGTTTCCTTGCTCTTGCAGTACTACGCCACCTTAAAGTTTAGGTATTTCCTATTTTATAGGAATTTCATGTTATATTATGTCTTCTATTTCTCCATGGTGAGTAATGGAAGCTCTCAGGAATGCTTCACAATGATTTATAGTTTTAGTTAGACACGAATACAAAGTAGGAAAAATGATATTCGCCTCACTCAGAGCTGCAGTAAAGCTGTTGTATTCAATGAAACGAATTAGGGACTTTATTTTTCATGGTTGGAACATAAATATATTGATTCAAATCTGCTTATACCTAGAAGGTATTTTTCGCATATCAATATGTCATAAATCTGTTTAGTTGTTTACTGAAACAAACTTTTCGAATTGATGGAGTCCATGCTTGTAGAGTTGTATTTTGCATTATTTATTAATAGAGGTGGAGGTAGTCATTTAGTGGATCACGTTAAACTTGTGTTTTGTGTTTATGTTATTAGCTTTCTCCTGTTTTGTATTAATTTCTTCGCTCGTTTATAACTAACACAAATTATCATAATTAAATAAATCATTTGATTATTGTAAAATAACATAATTATCATGTCAAATGAAATTCTTAAACTCTTGTAGAATAAAATTGATTTATTATCAGAGTGTGGTATTTTTTTCAATCATCTTAATAAAATAAATCTTTGACAGAGTAATATCATTGTTTTCCTCTATTAAAAAGCTCCTAGTATTTTAGTAGACACCTTTACAAATAATGAATGTTGTTTCATGATGTACAATAAACCTCCTCCATCGAGGATGGAGCAAAAATAATTTCAATTTTCTTTTCAAAGTTTCTTCTTCCTCTATAATAAACCTCCTCTATCAGAAAATGATAAAACCCTTGACAGGATGAATGAGAAACTATGCGAAACTATAGTTATGGGGAATCCAAAACAGCTGTGCGAACAATTATTCTTCAATTTGCACCCATCTCATATCCAGTAATCTCTCGAATATTTACCTGAACTTGGATTTGCTTTTCTTTAATCCGCACTTAGTTTTCAAGAATGCTCGGTGCCTTTGGTGGCAAAGGGAAGATGAGGACATATTGCATGGTTATTCCTTTCCAACCAAAACAATACCCCAATAAACTACTATCAAGATGCAGAAAGCTTTTCACTTTGAAAAATCTAATGCAGATTTCCTTTCCTACATACGCATAAATATGAGTTAACATATGAGATTTATAATACAATTTAAAAAAATAAAAATAAAAATTAAATGTATCAAAAACAAAAGAAATATAATACTAATCTCTATTGACTTCCATCTTCTAAACACATTTCCATTGCTTGTGCTCTCCACCAAACTGCTGGAGTTCTCCACTACACTCAAGGAAGAAAACAACCTAAGAACTATATGAAAAATGATAATTAAGTTGAAAAAAAAAAAATCAATGTAATGTGAAAAAGGGGAAAATAATGAATCTAAAATTGAAAGACTCATTCACTTACCTGTATACTTTCCTCCATCCATTAATGCTTTTCAATAGCATAGAACACACTTGACCCAACTGTGCAATTCGTTTGACGCAATCTGATGCTATTATTGTAGGTCTGTAGAGAGTATTATAGGGGGCATAATGAAGCCCACATCTCGGAAGAGATACTTGAAAATAATAGCGAATGTTATGAAAGAAATAGGAGGATCAAGATAGAAAGGCAGGCTGAATCCCCCATCAAATGAAACGCATAATATGCCTGAAAAGCTACAGTTGCTTCTTCTTCTTCTTGTCTGGACACGAATGGACAAAGTTATAATGATTTCATATAAATATTTTTTATAATGCATTCCAGTACATATACATACCTCTGCAGATATCTCTTGCCGTCCAATTTATTTGATTGTCTAGAGTATTTAAGAGATGAAAAATATATTTCTATTTCAACTAGATAATTTAGGAAATGAAATCTAAATAAATTATATTATGCATAAAATTTGAAGCTACAGAATTCTTTTAGGACTGATTATCCTAGTCACCCTAACCTGGGCCTATCTTGTACGCTTTATAGTAAACATTTTTTTTGAATGCATTGATTTAATTCAATATACTTTTTATTCAACAGATCTCTCTCAATGATCTGTGATTTAACAGATTATATAGACGAGGATGAACACAGAACATCTATTAATGCAAAGAATTTTCTGTTCTATGTCTGAGAAAGTTGAAAAGAAAGGAAGGAAAGAAAGACAATTATCAAAAATATTATATTGCTTTTTTTGAATTTTTTTTTGAATAGGGCTAAAGAGTATGCATTTGTCTTCAAATATGAGAAAAATTTCACATAGGATGATGATATTCTTTTTCAATAATTTGGGTAAAAAATGAGAGATGGTGTGAAAAGATAGTTTGAAGTATTGTCTACCCTTGTATGATTTTGTGATGGCCTTCATTTGTGCACAAGGATCCCAATAAGTATGTTAGATTTGGGGAGGGCCTTTCTTCATTGACACAAAATAGACAGTGTGGAAGATAATGAGAAGAGCTGGTAATTGTACTTTTCTATTCCTTGTCATTTAGTCATTTGAATATTATAGTGTTGAAAATTTATGATGAAAATTTTAATTACTTGGCATGTTCGAACAATATGACAATGTACATTTCAATACAGATGTATGTTTCTCACTTGATAACTTTATTTACGATGTCAAGTTGTCAGGTATATAAAGTTGTCAAATGAGAAAACATACCTCTATTGAAATGTAAATTTTCATATGATTCCAACATACCAAATAATTAAAATTTCATTATAAAATTTCAACAATATAATGTTCAAATGACTAATTGACAAAGAATAGAAAAGTACAAAACACAATTACCAGCACCCTGGCTAAATCTAACATGCTTACTAAGTCCTTATGCACTAATGGAAGCCCTCACAGAATCATACAAATGTAGATAACACCTCAAACTATCTTTTCACACCATCTCTCCTCATTTGTTAACCAGATTGTTAAAGAAGAATATCATCATCCTATGAAAAAAATATCAAATATTTAAGAACAAAATGCATATTAGCCTTATTCAAACTTTTTTTTGAAGAAAACCTACTTCTTCTTGTCTATCGTGACGCAGCCACTTAGGTATCTCATCCACAACTTTCTTACTCCATAATGGAGGAGAGCAGCTTCGTCTCTTTCAAACACTCCTCTCTATTTCTCTCTATTGGATAAGGCAAGATGACGAGCATATTGCATGGTTGCTCCTTTCGGACCACAATAATATCCCAATAAACTATTTATATCCAGATGCAGAAAAATAATTTAAAGTTTTTCAATTAGAAAAATCTAATGCAGAATTGCATAAACATGAGTTAACATATGAGTTTTATAATACAATTATTCTTGAAAAAAAAAAATTTAAAAAAAAAAAGAAATATAATACTAATCTCTATTGACTTCCATCTTGTAGGCACACTTCCATTGCTTGTGCTCTCCACCTTATTGTTGGAGTTCTTCACTACAAGAAGCAACAAAACAATTTGAGCAGTATATGGAAACGACATAGCCCTACAACATAAAATTTTTAAACACTCTTTTTGGGCCTAACCCACAAGTTCGCACCTCCTAGGTCATTCAAACAAGTGAAGGCCATGAGATAGAGGAGGACTCATTTGGAAAAATGGATGGGTGGAGTGAAATAAATAGTTGAATGACTAAATTGAAATTACTCAAAGTAGATAGTGGGTAGGTAGATAAAATAAATGGTTTGAAACAAGCTATCCAATAGCTAAGAAGGGTAGGTAAGAGAAGTATTGTTTTATTTTAAGAGAAATATTGTTTTGTTTTATTTTCAAAGAGTTGTCTATCCGCAATGGTTACATGAGTAGTTAAGATTTCCAAGGAGTTATTTATGTAATTTTCAACTAAAATTATGCGCAGTTGCAAATAAGTGATCCAATAGTTAAGAATTGTTACTAAGAGATTTTATTTTATCTTTAACGCAAATCAATAATTTCGAGTTTCAAAAAATTGCTTATATGGTGATTGAATGGTTATATAGGATAGTTTTAAATTTTCAAAAAGTTGTTTCTATAATTTTCCACTAAATTTATGTCTCGTAGAATATAGGTGGTCCAATAATTAAGAAAGACAGGCAAGACAAATATTGCTTAAGATTTGTAGGGAGTTGTTTCTATAATTTTCCACCAAACTTATATGCCCCATGGCAAATAGGTGATCTAATAGTTAAGAAGGGTAGGTAAGAGAAATATTGTTTTGTTTGAAAGGCAAATCAATAGTTTTGCTACCAAACTTATGCCCCATGACAAATAAGTGATCTAATAGTTGAGAAGGATAGGTAAGAGAAATATTGTTTTGTTTTTATCGAAAATCAATAGTTTTTATTTTCAAAGATTTGTTTATCTCATGAGTTAAAATTTTCAAGGAGTTGTTTATATAAATTTTCACTCAACTTATGTCATGTGACAAATAAGTGATCCAATGGTTAATAAGGGTAGGTAAGAGAAATATTATTTTATTTTATTTTAAAGAAATTATTTAATCATGGGAAGATAAAAATTGAATTTAAATAAACAATGAAGATTATTTAATAAAAGGGATGTGATGAAATAATTACATAAATAATAAATTATTTAATTAACATTGGAGGAAAATTAGATAATTAAAAATTATTTAATTATGAGAAAAGAGGGAAGTTTCAATGTTTGAATTTGAATCAAAAGAATGAAGTTAAATTAAAAGAATGAAGATGAATCAATTAAATAATAAATTATTTAATTAATTCAAGTGGAAAAATTGGTAAAATTAGTGCTCACAAGCATGATACACTTTTTGGCATTTACAATCACTTCATCATCATGTTTTTAATATATCTAATCCTTATCTCAATATGAAACAAGAGCATCATCACAATCCTTGTTCTTCAACATACCACCCCATCAAGACCATGCATGATACCACAACACATTAGGTATAGATATCAACACCCAAAAGGGTGGACATCTAACCAAGAACATCTCTACATCGAACTAACACTTATCGACACATTCAATCTTAATGACAACACCTTGTCAACATCGGAAACATCAATATTCAATAATCACAACATCCAACGATCATCATACATTACATCAACAACATTAACAACATACACTTCATCAACAATAACATCAACACAACATATTGCATGTACACATCATCAGTAAGAAGATGTGTCATCCAATCAAGAGCATCTTCATCTCAACACCACTACTATGATCATTAATGATAACACACAATTAGTCCTCAACATATCACACCATCCAACACCTTGAGTATGGATATCAACTAAGAACCCTTTGCACAACACACATCTTTAGTTAACATTAATGACATCACACATCCGATAGAACAATCAACCATTTGATTATCTCCTTAATATTCATCTGTATTTCATATTGATACAACATATTGAATGTAGACATCAACACAGTAATGGTGGACATCCAAAAAAGAGAATACCTTCAAGCTTTAACCATCTTCACATACATTTGAATCACCGCCTGAGTGATGAATAATGATGAACAACTAATACCCTAACCAGTACAGAGAGTGGGGGGTTGAATTAGTACACACAAAAAATTTCTTCAACATTTTGACTTTCTCTGATCACAGATAACCGGTTTTCTATAGCACTGTACTTAACCATAGCAATACCGGTCAATAGAAATACTTCAAACAACTGAACCAATAAAACAAAACTACTTCAAATAGAATCCAACAATTCTCAAATCTAGATATCTATTTTACTAGTTTGATCATGCATGAGTTGCATTAGTAATATCACAACCATTTAGCACTGCATGCATATTCAACTGAACAAAAAATACTCAATCATCACATGAAAAAAAAATACGCAGCCCATGACACACAGATTTTTCATGTGGAAACCCAAATGGAAAAAACCACGATGGGGATGAATACCCACAAGCTTGTTTTTGAACTCTTTTGAAGTCCGCTCTATTAGGAGCCTAGTTTGGTTAAAGAATTTACAATAAGGTTCTATTAGGAATCGATCCTTTTAGGGATCACCCAGTTAAGGGATGGCTATAAACCCTGTAAAAGGTTACCTCGCTAGAGGTTTTAAAGAACTCAACGAGCTTGAGTCACCTGGTTAGAGGATTTGCAACAAGCTTGTTAAAGCTACCCGGTCAAGGGATTTTCTTTTTGTTGAAATGGTTAGAAGAAAACAGATAAAACTCCGATCTGATAATAACACTACTTTGCTAAGGCAGATCCATTTTCAGTTCCTCTCTTCTGCAATCACAATCTTCAGACTCCTTACTTTCATTTGGAAGGTATCAAGTCTCCAACACACATACATAAACATAAATTTTGCCAACACAAACAATAACAAACATCATCGACCTTATAGATAATAATTAGGTCGGTAGCACAAACCTTAAACCCTAAACATTTAGGTTTTTAGTTACAAGTGGTCTAATCCTAACCGTTAAAATGAATTTCATAGAATAAAACAATCTGAGAAATATCTCACGTTATTTTGCATCGTCCAATCTTCACCACACCTAGAAATCAGTAACCCATCACACGTTCTTCACACACCGCTAAGTGAAGTGCACATTTTTGAGGTAGACATTCAATGCATTCGCTCCTCAAAGAGATTCTTCACATGCACATAGCTGACGTGGCATCTCGATCTCATTCTTATCTCTTAACTAACTCATCACAAAATGTCATCGGTTGCACCGCACAAGTCAGATCGCCAAACCGGAAATCCTCGAGCTGAACTAAGACTACAAACCAGTAGTCGAACTGTGAACTCCGACACCGGTTCACTGCATCATGGTTGACTATAGCCACTTCCAGTCTTCACACCGGTTCATACCGGTTCACTTATTTACATCAATGACAATATACATTATCCCCGCTTCATCATATGCCAACAATCTTCCCCTTTGGCATTGAAGGCATTACTCAGTGTATCATTGCTCAGTATTTGCACCATGCTCAGTAACAAATACCGGTTGACATATACTGATTCAACTTGAAAGATTACCACCACCACCTGGACTAGTCAGTGTGCACTCTGCCATATATCTTCTTCCCCATACATCATTAGATATCTTCTCCCCCTTTGACAACAATGCCAAAGTGGAGGCACAAGCTTCCAAGCTCCACTATGCTGCTCCGCCTATGGAGTAGCATCCTTCAACACATCAATCCTATAAGATCTGACACGGTAGTACCTGACTGATGTGGAGCACACAACTTTAGTTTACCTCATGAAGGGGAAGAACCCCTAATTCACCTCTCAAATAGGTAAATGTAGTCTTTGGTAAGGGCTTAGTGAATATGTTTGCTAGCTGCTCCTTACTGGAAACATGTTATAATACAAACTCTTTATTCTAAACCTTTCCTCTCAAGAAATGATTCTTGAGCTCAATATGCTTGGTCCTAGCATGCAATACTGGATTTTTGGAAATATTGATTGCAATAGTATTATCATAGAAAATAATCACTAGTTCAGATATAGTCACTTTGAAGCCATCCAATGCATGCTTCATCCAGACTACATGAGTGGAGCTCATAAATGTTTCCACATACTTCGCTTCAGGTGTAGACTGGGAAATACAACTCTGCTTCTTGCTCGTCCATGAGACTAGTCTTCCACTAAGGAAGAATGCTCCACCAGTTATGCTCTTTGAGTTGTCCACATTACCTGCCCAATCTGCATCAGTAAACACTTTGAGATCAAAGTTTCCATTATATGGATACCACAATCCATAATCAACTATTCCCTTCAAATATCTAAGAATCCTCTTTACCGCTACCAAGTGGGATTCTCCTGGATTCTTCTGAAAATGAGCAACTATGCCTACTGCATCAGCAATTCCGGTCTGTGATGCACCACATAGTGTAGCTTACCAATCATTGACTCGTACTCCTTCTCATCCACCAACACTGAATCATCGTCCTTAGTCAGTTTGTAGCCGATCACCATCGGTGTTCGAACAAGTTTTCTCTCCTCCATGCCAAAGGTTTTCAATACCTCTTTGATATATTTGGACTAGGTAATGTAGATTCCTTCCTTCATCTGCTGAATCTGTAGACCAATGAAAAACTTTATTTCTCCAATCAGAGACATTTCAAACTCCTTTTTCATCACATCTGCAAATGCATGACTCATTTAATCATCTCCTCCAAAGATTATTTCATCTACAAATACTTCACAGATCAGTATCTGATCATCTTTAGATTTTAGGTAGATGTTGTTGTCTGAACACATGTTCTCAAAAATCCTATCTTCACAAGATGAGAGTGTAACCGTTCATACCATGCCCTTGGTGCTTGTTTCAATCCATACAGGGCCTTGTGTAATCTAAATACCATGTCACTATCCTCTGACAAGGAAAACCCATCTGGTTGCTCAAATATACACTTCTTCTTCTAGGATTCCATTCAAGAATGCAGACTTTACATCCATCTAGTATACCTGGAATCCCTTAAATGCTGCAAATCCAAGTAGCATTCAGACACCTTCCAGTCTAGCCACTAGGGCAAATGTTTCTCCATAGTCTTTTCCTTCTTCCTGATCATATCCTTTGCATACAAGTCTTGCCTTGTTTCTTAACACTGTGCCTTCTTCATTCAGCTTATTCCTGAAGACCCATTCGCTACCTATGACATTCTTGTGTTCCAGTCTGGGTACCAAGGACCATGTTGCATTGTTCTTTATCTGGTCCAACTCCTCTTCCATTGCCTTTATCCAGTATTCATCGGTAAGTGCCTCTCTAGTGGTCTTAGGCTCAAATTCTAAAATCATGTAGGAGTTTTCTTTCATCTTTCTCCTTGTGAGTATCCCTGCATCTTTGTCTCCAATGATCTGCTTCGGATCATGATGCAGTTTTACATACCTAGGAATGACCCTTGATGGTTCCACTTGCTCTTCCTCTTCTTCTTCCACTTCATCTTCTTCCTCTCCTACTGCAACTTCTACTGGTATAGAAACACTAAGGTCTTTGCAATGTTTGTCACTTGTTTCTGTCTTAACCGATTCCCAAAAGGCTAAAACCGGTTCATCTTCTGTTTGATTCCTGTCGGTTTCCTCAGGCTTCTCATGGGATTCATAAAATCTGACATTGATACTCTCAACAATTTTTCGAGTCCTGTTGTTGTAGCACTTGAGAGATTTTCTTTTAGTGGAATATCCCAAAAATATTCCTTCATCACACTTAGCATCAAACTTTCTCAGATGCTCACCTCTCCTGATATAGCACTTGTTGCCAAATAGTTTGAAATAACTTACATTAGGAGTTCTCTCGTTCCAGTACTCATAGGGGGTTTTGTCTTTACCTTTCTTGATGATTACCTGGTTCATAGTATAGACTGCACTTGTTACCTCTTCTCTCCAAAATGTGTGAGCTACCTCTCCTTGGATCAACATAGTTCCGACCACTTCAACTACAGTCGTGTTATTCCTCTCTACTATGTCATTCTTCTGTGGTGTGCTTGGGGCAAACAACTTCTTCTTGATGTCATTCTCTTCACAATACTTATTGAATTCATCAGAAGTGAACTCATCTCCATGATCGATTCTAAGGGATTTTATTCTTCTACCACACTCCTTCTCAACCAATGCTTTGAAGACTTTGAACTTTCCAAATGCCACAGACTTGTCTTTCAAGAATGTGACCCACATCATTCCTGAGTAATCATCAGTAAGAATAATGAATTACCAATTTCCCTGAATACTTCTTGTTTTCATCGGACCACACAGATCGGTGTGCACTAGATCAAGTAAGTTCTCTGCTGAAAAAGACTTACCTTTGAATGTTGAGGAAGACATCTTCCCAAGTTGACATTCTCTGCACAAATCATTCTCCGGTTTGTTCAGCAAAAGGCAACCCTCTTACTACCTTGATATTACTAGCCTTTACTATATTATCAAAGTTTATATGATAGAGTCTCCTATGCCATATCCAACTATCATCAAGCTTTGCCATCAGATACTGACTGATCTGGGCATTAAGCTCAAACAGGTTTCCTTTGTTCTGTTTACCGGTGGCAATAAGTTCACCATTCTTTCCGATTTTTTTGCAGACCCCACCTTTGAACTCCAGAATAAGTCCTTTGTCGTTCAATTGAGCAACACTCAAAAGGTTGTGCTTAAGGCCTTCCACCCAGTAGACATCATCCGCACTACTCTTTCCATTAAGTGAGATGGATCATTTTCCTTTTACCATGCAAGGTGCATCGTTGCCAAACCGGACAACACCTCCATCATATTCTTCGAGAGTCAAAAACTTTCTCCAGTCACCAGTCATGTGGTGAGAACACCCGCTATCAATGATCCACTCATTAGAGTTGTCAATGCGAGTGACAAGGGCTTTCTTGTTAGACACCTCTTCCTTGACAGCTATAAACACTATGTCCTCACTCTCTTTATCCTTAGATTAATCATTGGTAACACCTTCATCCACTGCAACAAGACAATTTCTCCTACCTCCTCCTTTATACTTTCTAAACCCTTCCAGTTTATCCTTATTGTCATTGTTAGGATAGTTAACAACTGTATGTCCTATATTATTGTAGGAAAAACACTTGAAAGTAAGGTTACCTCTATATTTTTAGGTGCCTTTTGGAAGTCTCTTGGTGAGAAGATTTTGAAACTCCATAAGAATCTTCTCATCATCCATATCTCTACTTGGCCTGGATTTATAACTAGTGCTAACCTCTTTTTCTCTCTTGGTAGGTGCGGAGGAAGCAGATGCTTTGAAGGCTTACTTAGGCTTCTGAATGCTACCATCAAAACTATTCAGCAATAATCGAGTCTAAGGATACCTTTGTTATGTTGATAGACCTTATATCTTGGATAGCAGCAACCCTGATTGCATAGATTAGTAACAATGATCTCAAAACTTTACGGATGACGGTGGCATCGTTAATTGTTCCACCAGTGCTCTTGATACGTCCAACAACAATCTTGATCCATATGCCATAATGCTGAATGGTCTCACCTTCAACCATCCTCATGCCTTCAAATTTTCCTCTAAGGCTTTCTTCCTTAGCCCGCTTGACATGCTCATCACCGCCATGAAAGATATTCAGTGTGTCCCATACATCCTTAGGATTTTCCTTATCTTATACATCAATGAACTCAATATTGGACATGCTACTAATAAGGGCTTCCATGACTTGCCCATTTTCTTGAATCTCTTTTTTCTGGTCATCGATCAGAGTCCCATAAGGGATTACATAGGCATTCTCAACATAGCTCTAGTGTTGAGCACCCAAACTCTTGATATAAATCTTCATTCTGTCCTTCCATATTTTGAAGTTTTCCTTATTGAACTTAGGACCTTCCCTCTTCATCATTAAAGCAAGATCTTTTTCCTCAAGTGGTTAAGCTTATATCACTGAGGACCTGGCGGTGCTTTGATACCAATTTATGAATAATGATGAACAACTAATACCCTAACCAGTACTGGGGGGGGGGGGGGGGTGAATCAGTACACACAAAAACTTGCTTCAATATTTTGACACTCTCTAATCATAGATAACCAATCGTCTATACCACTGTAGTTAACCATATCAATACCAGTTAATAGAAATACTTCAGACTGTTAAACTAGTAAAACAAAAGTACTTCAAATAGCATCCAGCAATTCTCAAATCTAGATAGCTATTTTACTAGTTTGATCATACATGAGCTGCATTAGTAATATCACAACCATTTAGCACTGCATGCATATTCAACTGAGAAAATGCTACTCAATCATCACATGAAAAAAAATACATAGACCATGACACAAAGATTTTTCACGTGGAAACCCAAATTGGACAAACCACAATGGGGATGAATACCCACAAGCTTGTTTCTGAACTCTTTTGAAGTCCGCTCTGTTAGGAGCCTAGTCTGGTTAAAGACTTTACAATAAGGTTATGTTAGGAACTGATCTTGTCAGGGCTCACCCAGTTAAGGGATCGCTATAAACCTTGTTAAAGGTTACCTCGCATGAGGATTTAAAGAACTCAATGAGCTTGAGTCACCTAGTTAGAGGATTTGCGACAAGCTTGTTAAAGCTACCTGGTCAAGGGATTTTCTTTCTGTTGAAATGATTAGAAGAAAACAAATAAAACTCTGATCTGATAACAACACTACTTTACTAAGGCAAATCCTTTTCAGTTCCTCTCTTCTGCAATCACACTCTGTAGACTCCTTACTCTGGTTTGGCAAGTATCAAGTCTCCAACACACATACATAAACACAACTTTTTCCAACATAAACAATAAAAAACATCATCGATCTTATAGACAACAATTAGGTCGGTAGCATAAACCCTAAACCCTAAATATTTAGGTTTTTAGTTACAAGCGGTTCGATCATGACCGTTAAAATGCAATGCATAGAATAAAACAATCTAAGAAAGATCTCAAGTTATTCTGCATCCTGCAATCTTCACCGCACTTGGAAATCAGTAACCCATCACACGTTCTTCACACAATGCTAATAGAAGAGCACATTCTTGAGGTAGACATTCAATGCATTCGCTTCTCACATGCAGGATCATCAAAGAGATTATTAACATGCACATAGCTGACGTGGCATCTCGATCTCATCCTTATCTCTTAACTAACTCATCATAGAATGTCATCGGTTGCACCGCACAAGTCAGATTGCCAAACCGGAAACCCTCGAGCTGAACTGAGACTACAAAACGGTAGTTGAACTGTGAACCCCGATAGCAGTTCACTCCATCCCAATTGACTATAGCCGCTTCCAGTCTTCACACCGGTTCACCATCTTGAGCATCATATACCGGTTCACTTATTGACATCAATCACAACATACATTATCACCACTTCATCATGTAAAGTTCTAATGCCAATAGCTAACAAGATGAGAGGGGGGGGGGGTGAATCATACAAAGTTAATCTTCCATAAAATCAACAGATTTAACCTCGGTAACTTATACTTCAGCAATATAACCAAAAAACTGCTAAACATGCAAACTCATAAACACATAATCATCGTAACACATATAACACCAGATTTAACGTGGAAACCCAAATAGGGAAAAACCACTGTGGGATTTCGGACCCACTAAGAAATATACTCTTCTAGAGTATGCTCGGTTAAAAGAAAATCTTGTTAAAGATTATAAACACATTGCTAGATGTGACCCGGTTAAGGGATTTCCCTCAAATCTGTTAAGTCCACTTGGTTAGACATCTTATATATAAGACAACAACTAACAATTATACCCATCCGAGTGATACTACGCTAGCACTTGATATCTAATTATAAATGTGGTAGAATTTTTATAATTGAATGTATGAATACTTTATCAAACTTTGTTATAATCAACCAATAAAAGTATGAAAAAATATGAAGAAATTTAAAAACATATTGCAATAGAACCAAACGTCTATTTTTTCCTGTAATTGTCTACAATGTAAAAATACTTGAAGAATTCATACTGATAATTTGTGCAATGGTGAAAGAGATTAGTTTTGAAACTATATACCTTATTTTGTTATAGATAGAGTTGTCATAATGGAGCTTCTTATTTTTGTAGATTACTTTGTGTGTAAGCTTGTTACATCAACATTTCGAAGCACACTGTGATTTAAAAAGTTAGAAAGGCAAAGACAAAATAACAAAACACAAAAACACTAAAATACAACTAAAAGCGTAAATAAACGCCAAAATTAGAAATGAATGAGTGTCCAAATGAATAAAGAAACAGATTGCTAGAAATGAATAAGTGTCCAAATGAATAAAGAAACAGATTCCCCTAATGGTAGTGTATGGATTGTTTTGCATTACTAATCATTATCCTAATTAATGAACCCTATGACCTAAAAGATTTCATTGTTCTATTAATACAAACTTTTCTTGTAGTATAAACAATTAATGAGGCATCATAAAAAATTATATATTTTTTAAAATTTCTATTTGTTTTGGTTGAAAAAGAAACATTGCTTGTTTGAAAGAAATTAGATGGGTTGTTTCTTGTTTTTAGATTTTTTTAATTTTTTCTTATGTTTTAAAATAGGATATCTTGATCTTTATTGTTTTGACCCCATTTTGATTTTGAAAGATGAGAAGCATTAGTGAGGTTTTTCCTTTATTAATGGACAATATGTTTGGAATGATTTTAAGACTTTGACTATGTGATAAATTTAATATCAATTTTTTGGTCATATTCCATGATCTATTATGAGTATCACATATTTTTCTAATTCTTAACTCATTCTTATATTATATTTATAAATTTATATTATGTAAGTTTTTTTAATGTACCAGACTTGGATGCAAAAGCGGTTAGCATAGGTGATGACTATGTTATTTTTGAGTCCATATATGATGGAACAAAGGTGGATAATGATAGATTTTTTGTATTGGATAGTTGCAATTTTTTGTATATTAGCTTGTGGATACAGTGGTGGATAGGATAGAAGCTGACTGTGATAGTCTTAATTATAATCTAATATATTTTTTGATGTTATAATTAATAACCCTATACCTAACTTTATATAGAAAAAATAATTTTATTATAATTAAATGTATGATATAATAAAAATTATATTATAAAATGATTGAAAATTATGGTTTCATTTTTAGATAATCTTTGCTTATATAATATAATATATGCTGCAGACAACATAATATTGCAGCCTAGTTAACGTCTGACATGATCCATAAAATGGATGAAGCAAACATTTACATTGACCATAAACATATCCCAAACCTGTATAAGAAACTTTACATATTTCACCTCTTCGTAAAATGCACTGATGGTATCAAAATTTCTATCTGTATTCAGATCTTCAATGTACTATTTGACTAAATCTTTTTGTTTTAAAGCTGCCAAACCAGCAACTGTAGATACCACATAATTGAATGAATCGAACAATTACAACATCCAAATAATGAGATAGAATCATAGCCCATAACATGATAAAAATTTAAACTCTAATATGAAGTCATGAATTTGCCATCATGCCGTCCGGATATGAAACTACTGAATAGTTCATTGCATTTCCTTCAGACTATAAGAAACATATGGAAACAAGCATGTATAACAAGTCACAATACCCTCCTTAGCGGATTCTTCAGGTTGTTTTAGTCGCTTGAAGAACTTTTCATTCAAATTGTCATTTGCGAGTGACCTGTTTCTCGATGAGTAAGACAAGTATTCAGGCGTGAAATACCGGCAGATAAATGGGTGTATTCCAGCAGAAAGATGGCTGTATATCAGCAGGAAAATGCGTGTATTCCGGCAGAAAGATGGCTGTATATCAGCAGAAAAACGGTTGTATGTCGGCGTGAGACAATTCCGTGGGGAGAGTTCTCCAGATAGAAAGGGCTGCGGCTATTCTGGCTATAAAACAGACCTTCCTTACAGCCTGTTAGCGACAGGTTAGTCAATTGTGTAAAATAGACGGTGCAAAATCTGTACTGTCATTTTAGAACAAGAATCATAATTAGGTGTAATTAAATATCTTATATTTAATATTTTTTATTGAATTCTTCAAAATATCGATTATTGATTGGTTTTGAGATTTTGTTAATAAACTTCTAATTATTTGACCCAACTGTGATCATATTCAACTCCTTAATTGTAAATGGTCCTCATACCATAAATATACGATCCTGATAGTGCCGCACTGTGTCTGAAAATTTCTCAGATCAATACTTGACGTGGATTAAAAAAGTAACCCCCAAATACCACGACCATTCTCATTTCTCCTTGTAAATCTTTAATCTTCCATTGAAAATCATTCAGGTTATTATTATTATACTTTGAATTCCAAACTTGCTTAAATCTCTGCAATCCATAGGATAGACCAATTTCAAAAGCGATTAAAAGGGCAGTAAAAGGCCACTGCCCTCGCTCCTTCCCAACACTCACAACGAACCCTAAAACTGCAATCTGTCACTGCCTTTAAAAGCTATCATCGATCGTATTGTTTGTCCAGCAATAACACAAATAACATAAAAAGGAAAAGGGTGTTTCCTTGCTCTTGCAGTACTACGCCACCTTAAAGTTTAGGTATTTCCTATTTTATAGGAATTTCATGTTATATTATGTCTTCTATTTCTCCATGGTGAGTAATGGAAGCTCTCAGGAATGCTTCACAATGATTTATAGTTTTAGTTAGACACGAATACAAAGTAGGAAAAATGATATTCGCCTCACTCAGAGCTGCAGTAAAGCTGTTGTATTCAATGAAACGAATTAGGGACTTTATTTTTCATGGTTGGAACATAAATATATTGATTCAAATCTGCTTATACCTAGAAGGTATTTTTCGCATATCAATATGTCATAAATCTGTTTAGTTGTTTACTGAAACAAACTTTTCGAATTGATGGAGTCCATGCTTGTAGAGTTGTATTTTGCATTATTTATTAATAGAGGTGGAGGTAGTCATTTAGTGGATCACGTTAAACTTGTGTTTTGTGTTTATGTTATTAGCTTTCTCCTGTTTTGTATTAATTTCTTCGCTCGTTTATAACTAACACAAATTATCATAATTAAATAAATCATTTGTTTATTGTAAAATAACATAATTATCATGTCAAATGAAATTCTTAAACTCTTGTAGAATAAAATTGATTTATTATCAGAGTGTGGTATTTTTTTCAATCATCTTAATAAAATAAATCTTTGACAGAGTAATATCATTGTTTTCCTCTATTAAAAAGCTCCTAGTATTTTAGTAGACACCTTTGCAAATAATGAATGTTGTTTCATGATGTACAATAAACCTCCTCCATCGAGGATGGAGCAAAAATAATTTCAATTTTCTTTTCAAAGTTTCTTCTTCCTCTATAATAAACCTCCTCTATCAGAAAATGATAAAACCCTTGACAGGATGAATGAGAAACTATGCGAAACTATAGTTATGGGGAATCCAAAACAGCTGTGCGAACAATTATTCTTCAATTTGCACCCATCTCATATCCAGTAATCTCTCGAATATTTACCTGAACTTGGATTTGCTTTTCTTTAATCCGCACTTAGTTTTCAAGAATGCTCGGTGCCTTTGGTGGCAAAGGGAAGATGAGGACATATTGCATGGTTATTCCTTTCCAACCAAAACAATACCCCAATAAACTACTATCAAGATGCAGAAAGCTTTTCACTTTGAAAAATCTAATGCAGATTTCCTTTCCTACATACGCATAAATATGAGTTAACATATGAGATTTATAATACAATTTAAAAAAATAAAAATAAAAATTAAATGTATCAAAAACAAAAGAAATATAATACTAATCTCTATTGACTTCCATCTTCTAAACACATTTCCATTGCTTGTGCTCTCCACCAAACTGCTGGAGTTCTCCACTACACTCAAGGAAGAAAACAACCTAAGAACTATATGAAAAATGATAATTAAGTTGAAAAAAAAAAAATCAATGTAATGTGAAAAAGGGGAAAATAATGAATCTAAAATTGAAAGACTCATTCACTTACCTGTATACTTTCCTCCATCCATTAATGCTTTTCAATAGCATAGAACACACTTGACCCAACTGTGCAATTCGTTTGACGCAATCTGATGCTATTATTGTAGGTCTGTAGAGAGTATTATAGGGGGCATAATGAAGCCCACATCTCGGAAGAGATACTTGAAAATAATAGCGAATGTTATGAAAGAAATAGGAGGATCAAGATAGAAAGGCAGGCTGAATCCCCCATCAAATGAAACGCATAATATGCCTGAAAAGCTACAGTTGCTTCTTCTTCTTCTTGTCTGGACACGAATGGACAAAGTTATAATGATTTCATATAAATATTTTTTATAATGCATTCCAGTACATATACATACCTCTGCAGATATCTCTTGCCGTCCAATTTATTTGATTGTCTAGAGTATTTAAGAGATGAAAAATATATTTCTATTTCAACTAGATAATTTAGGAAATGAAATCTAAATAAATTATATTATGCATAAAATTTGAAGCTACAGAATTCTTTTAGGACTGATTATCCTAGTCACCCTAACCTGGGCCTATCTTGTACGCTTTATAGTAAACATTTTTTTTGAATGCATTGATTTAATTCAATATACTTTTTATTCAACAGATCTCTCTCAATGATCTGTGATTTAACAGATTATATAGACGAGGATGAACACAGAACATCTATTAATGCAAAGAATTTTCTGTTCTATGTCTGAGAAAGTTGAAAAGAAAGGAAGGAAAGAAAGACAATTATCAAAAATATTATATTGCTTTTTTTGAATTTTTTTTTGAATAGGGCTAAAGAGTATGCATTTGTCTTCAAATATGAGAAAAATTTCACATAGGATGATGATATTCTTTTTCAATAATTTGGGTAAAAAATGAGAGATGGTGTGAAAAGATAGTTTGAAGTATTGTCTACCCTTGTATGATTTTGTGATGGCCTTCATTTGTGCACAAGGATCCCAATAAGTATGTTAGATTTGGGGAGGGCCTTTCTTCATTGACACAAAATAGACAGTGTGGAAGATAATGAGAAGAGCTGGTAATTGTACTTTTCTATTCCTTGTCATTTAGTCATTTGAATATTATAGTGTTGAAAATTTATGATGAAAATTTTAATTACTTGGCATGTTCGAACAATATGACAATGTACATTTCAATACAGATGTATGTTTCTCACTTGATAACTTTATATACGATGTCAAGTTGTCAGGTATATAAAGTTGTCAAATGAGAAAACATACCTCTATTGAAATGTAAATTTTCATATGATTCCAACATACCAAATAATTAAAATTTCATTATAAAATTTCAACAATATAATGTTCAAATGACTAATTGACAAAGAATAGAAAAGTACAAAACACAATTACCAGCACCCTGGCTAAATCTAACACGCTTACTAAGTCCTTATGCACTAATGGAAGCCCTCACAGAATCATACAAATGTAGATAACACCTCAAACTATCTTTTCACACCATCTCTCCTCATTTGTTAACCAGATTGTTAAAGAAGAATATCATCATCCTATGAAAAAAATATCAAATATTTAAGAACAAAATGCATATTAGCCTTATTCAAACTTTTTTTTGAAGAAAACCTACTTCTTCTTGTCTATCGTGACGCAGCCACTTAGGTATCTCATCCACAACTTTCTTACTCCATAATGGAGGAGAGCAGCTTCGTCTCTTTCAAACACTCCTCTCTATTTCTCTCTATTGGATAAGGCAAGATGACGAGCATATTGCATGGTTGCTCCTTTCGGACCACAATAATATCCCAATAAACTATTTATATCCAGATGCAGAAAAATAATTTAAAGTTTTTCAATTAGAAAAATCTAATGCAGAATTGCATAAACATGAGTTAACATATGAGTTTTATAATACAATTATTCTTGAAAAAAAAAAATATTAAAAAAAAAAGAAATATAATACTAATCTCTATTGACTTCCATCTTGTAGGCACACTTCCATTGCTTGTGCTCTCCACCTTATTGTTGGAGTTCTTCACTACAAGAAGCAACAAAACAATTTGAGCAGTATATGGAAACGACATAGCCCTACAACATAAAATTTTTGAACACTCTTTTTGGGCCTAACCCACAAGTTCGCACCTCCTAGGTCATTCAAACAAGTGAAGGCCATGAGATAGAGGAGGACTCATTTGGAAAAATGGATGGGTGGAGTGAAATAAATAGTTGAATGACTAAATTGAAATTACTCAAAGTAGATAGTGGGTAGGTAGATAAAATAAATGGTTTGAAACAAGCTATCCAATAGCTAAGAAGGGTAGGTAAGAGAAGTATTGTTTTATTTTAAGAGAAATATTGTTTTGTTTTATTTTCAAAGAGTTGTCTATCCGCAATGGTTACATGAGTAGTGAAGATTTCCAGGGAGTTATTTATGTAATTTTCAACTAAAATTATGCGCAGTTGCAAATAAGTGATCCAATAGTTAAGAATTGTTACTAAGAGATTTTATTTTATCTTTAACGCAAATCAATAATTTCGAGTTTCAAAAAATTGCTTATATGGTCATTGAATGGTTATATAGGATAGTTTTAAATTTTCAAAAAGTTGTTTCTATAATTTTCCACTAAATTTATGTCTCGTAGAATATAGGTGGTCCAATAATTAAGAAAGACAGGCAAGACAAATATTGCTTAAGATTTGTAGGGAGTTGTTTCTATAATTTTCCACCAAACTTATATGCCCCATGGCAAATAGGTGATCTAATAGTTAAGAAGGGTAGGTAAGAGAAATATTGTTTTGTTTGAAAGGCAAATCAATAGTTTTGCTACCAAACTTATGCCCCATGACAAATAAGTGATCTAATAGTTGAGAAGGATAGGTAAGAGAAATATTGTTTTGTTTTTATCGAAAATCAATAGTTTTTATTTTCAAAGATTTGTTTATCTCATGAGTTAAAATTTTCAAGGAGTTGTTTATATAAATTTTCACTCAACTTATGTCATGTGACAAATAAGTGATCCAATGGTTAATAAGGGTAGGTAAGAGAAATATTATTTTATTTTATTTTAAAGAAATTATTTAATCATGGGAAGATAAAAATTGAATTTAAATAAACAATGAAGATTATTTAATAAAAGGGATGTGATGAAATAATTACATAAATAATAAATTATTTAATTAACATTGGAGGAAAATTAGATAATTAAAAATTATTTAATTATGAGAAAAGAGGGAAGTTTCAATGTTTGAATTTGAATCAAAAGAATGAAGTTAAATTAAAAGAATGAAGATGAATCAATTAAATAATAAATTATTTAATTAATTCAAGTGGAAAAATTGGTAAAATTAGTGCTCACAAGCATGATACACTTTTTGGCATTTACAATCACTTCATCATCATGTTTTTAATATATCTAATCCTTATCTCAATATGAAACAAGAGCATCATCACAATCCTTGTTCTTCAACATACCACCCCATCAAGACCATGCATGATACCACAACACATTAGGTATAGATATCAACACCCAAAAGGGTGGACATCTAACCAAGAACATCTCTACATCGAACTAACACTTATCGACACATTCAATCTTAATGGCAACACCTTGTCAACATCGGAAACATCAATATTCAATAATCACAACATCCAACGATCATCATACATTACATCAACAACATTAACAGCATACACTTCATCAACAATAACATCAACACAACATATTGCATGTACACATCATCAGTAAGAAGATGTGTCATCTAATCAAGAGCATCTTCATCTCAACACCACTACTATGATCATTAATGATAACACACAATTAGTCCTCAACATATCACACCATCCAACACCTTGAGTATGGATATCAACTAAGAACCCTTTGCACAACACACATCTTTAGTTAACATTAATGACATCACACATCCGATAGAACAATCAACCATTTGATTATCTCCTTAATATTCATCTGTATTTCATATTGATACAACATATTGAATGTAGACATCAACACAGTAATGGTGGACATCCAAAAAAGAGAATACCTTCAAGCTTTAACCATCTTCACATACATTTGAATCACCGCCTGAGTGATGAATAATGATGAACAACTAATACCCTAACCAGTACAGAGAGTGGGGGGTTGAATTAGTACACACAAAAAATTTCTTCAACATTTTGACTTTCTCTGATCACAGATAACCGGTTGTCTATAGCACTGTACTTAACCATAGCAATACCGGTCAACAGAAATACTTCAAACAACTGAACCAATAAAACAAAACTACTTCAAATAGAATCCAACAATTCTCAAATCTAGATATCTATTTTACTAGTTTGATCATGCATGAGTTGCATTAGTAATATCACAACCATTTAGCACTGCATGCATATTCAACTGAACAAAAAATACTCAATCATCACATGAAAAAAAAATACGCAGCCCATGACACACAGATTTTTCATGTGGAAACCCAAATGGAAAAAACCACGATGGGGATGAATACCCACAAGCTTGTTTTTGAACTCTTTTGAAGTCCGCTCTATTAGGAGCCTAGTTTGGTTAAAGAATTTACAATAAGGTTCTATTAGGAATCGATCCTTTTAGGGATCACCCAGTTAAGGGATGGCTATAAACCCTGTAAAAGGTTACCTCGCTAGAGGTTTTAAAGAACTCAGTGAGCTTGAGTCACCTGGTTAGAGGATTTGCAACAAGCTTGTTAGAGCTACCCGGTCAAGGGATTTTCTTTTTGTTGAAATGGTTAGAAGAAAACAGATAAAACTCCGATCTGATAATAACACTACTTCGCTAAGGCAGATCCATTTTCAGTTCCTCTCTTCTGCAATCACACTCTTCAGACTCCTTACTTTCATTTGGCAAGTATCAAGTCTCCAACACACATACATAAACATAAATTTTGCCAACACAAACAATAACAAACATCATCGACCTTATAGATAATAATTAGGTCGGTAGCACAAACCTTAAACCCTAAACATTTAGGTTTTTAGTTACAAGTGGTCTAATCCTAACCGTTAAAATGAATTTCATAGAATAAAACAATCTGAGAAATATCTCACGTTATTTTGCATCGTCCAATCTTCACCACACCTGGAAATCAGTAACCCATCACACGTTCTTCACACACCGCTAAGTGAAGTGCACATTTTTGAGGTAGACATTCAATGCATTCGCTCCTCAAAGAGATTCTTCACATGCACATAGCTGACGTGGCATCTCGATCTCATTCTTATCTCTTAACTAACTCATCACAAAATGTCATCGGTTGCACCGCACAAGTCAGATCGCCAAACCGGAAATCCTCGAGCTGAACTAAGACTACAAACCAGTAGTCGAACTGTGAACTCCGACACCGGTTCACTGCATCATGGTTGACTATAGCCACTTCCAGTCTTCACACCGGTTCATACCGGTTCACTTATTTACATCAATGACAATATACATTATCCCCGCTTCATCATATGCCAACAATCTTCCCCTTTGGCATTGAAGGCATTACTCAGTGTATCATTGCTCAGTATTTGCACCATGCTCAGTAACATATACCGGTTGACATATACTGATTCAACTTGAAAGATTACCACCACCACCTGGACTAGTCAGTGTGCACTCTGCCATATATCTTCTTCCCCATACATCATTAGATATCTTCTCCCCCTTTGACAACAATGCCAAAGTGGAGGCACAAGCTTCCAAGCTCCACTATGCTGCTCCGCCTATGGAGTAGCATCCTTCAACACATCAATCCTATAAGATCTGACACGGTAGTACCTGACTGATGTGGAGCACACAACTTTAGTTTACCTCATGAAGGGGAAGAACCCCTAATTCACCTCTCAAATAGGTAAATGTAGTCTTTGGTAAGGGCTTAGTGAATATGTTTGCTAGCTGCTCCTTACTGGAAACATGTTATAATACAAACTCTTTATTCTAAACCTTTCCTCTCAAGAAATGATTCTTGAGCTCAATATGCTTGGTCCTAGCATGCAATACTGGATTTTTGGAAATATTGATTGCAATAGTATTATCACAGAAAATAATCACTAGTTCAGATATAGTCACTTTGAAGCCATCCAATGCATGCTTCATCCAGACTACATGAGTGGAGCTCATAAATGTTTCCACATACTTCGCTTCAGGTGGAGACTGGGAAATACAACTCTGCTTCTTGCTCGTCCATGAGACTAGTCTTCCACTAAGGAAGAATGCTCCACCAGTTATGCTCTTTGAGTTGTCCACATTACCTGCCCAATCTGCATCAGTAAACACTTTGAGATCAAAGTTTCCATTATATGGATACCACAATCCATAATCAACTATTCCCTTCAAATATCTAAGAATCCTCTTTACCGCTACCAAGTGGGATTCTCCTGGATTCTTCTGAAAATGAGCAACTATGCCTACTGCATCAGCAATTCCGGTCTGTGATGCACCACATAGTGTAGCTTACCAATCATTGACTCGTACTCCTTCTCATCCACCAACACTGAATCATCGTCCTTAGTCAGTTTGTAGCCGATCACCATCGGTGTTCGAACAAGTTTTCTCTCCTCCATGCCAAAGGTTTTCAATACCTCTTTGATATATTTGGACTAGGTAATGTAGATTCCTTCCTTCATCTGCTGAATCTGTAGACCAATGAAAAACTTTATTTCTCCAATCAGAGACATTTCAAACTCCTTTTTCATCACATCTGCAAATTCATGACTCATTTAATCATCTCCTCCAAAGATTATTTCATCTACAAATACTTCACAGATCAGTATCTGATCATCTTTAGATTTTAGGTAGATGTTGTTGTCTGAACACATGTTCTCAAAAATCCTATCTTCACAAGATGAGAGTGTAACCGTTCATACCATGCCCTTGGTGCTTGTTTCAATCCATACAGGGCCTTGTGTAATCTAAATACCATGTCACTATCCTCTGACAAGGAAAACCCATCTGGTTGCTCAAATATACACTTCTTCTTCTAGGATTCCATTCAAGAATGCAGACTTTACATCCATCTAGTATACCTGGAATCCCTTAAATGCTGCAAATCCAAGTAGCATTCAGACACCTTCCAGTCTAGCCACTAGGGCAAATGTTTCTCCATAGTCTTTTCCTTCTTCCTGATCATATCCTTTGCATACAAGTCTTGCCTTGTTTCTTAACACTGTGCCTTCTTCATTCAGCTTATTCCTGAAGACCCATTCGCTACCTATGACATTCTTGTGTTCCAGTCTGGGTACCAAGGACCATGTTGCATTGTTCTTTATCTGGTCCAACTCCTCTTCCATTGCCTTTATCCAGTATTCATCGGTAAGTGCCTCTCTGGTGGTCTTAGGCTCAAATTCTAAAATCATGTAGGAGTTTTCTTTCATCTTTCTCCTTGTGAGTATCCCTGCATCTTTGTCTCCAATGATCTGCTTCGGATCATGATGCAGTTTTACATACCTAGGAATGACCCTTGATGGTTCCACTTGCTCTTCCTCTTCTTCTTCCACTTCATCTTCTTCCTCTCCTACTGCAACTTCTACTGGTATAGAAACACTAAGGTCTTTGCAATGTTTGTCACTTGTTTCTGTCTTAACCGATTCCCAGAAGTCTAAAACCGGTTCATCTTCTGTTTGATTCCTGTCGGTTTCCTCAGGCTTCTCATGGGATTCATAAAATCTGACATTGATACTCTCAACAATTTTTCGAGTCCTGTTGTTGTAGCACTTGAGAGATTTTCTTTTAGTGGAATATCCCAAAAATATTCCTTCATCACACTTAGCATCAAACTTTCTCAGATGCTCACCTCTCCTGATATAGCACTTGTTGCCAAATAGTTTGAAATAACTTACATTAGGAGTTCTCTCGTTCCAGTACTCATAGGGGGTTTTGTCTTTACCTTTCTTGATGATTACCTGGTTGATAGTATAGACTGCACTTGTTACCTCTTCTCTCCAAAATGTGTGAGCTACCTCTCCTTGGATCAACATAGTTCCGACCACTTCAACTACAGTCGTGTTATTCCTCTCTACTATGTCATTCTTCTGTGGTGTGCTTGGGGCAAACAACTTCTTCTTGATGTCATTCTCTTCACAATACTTATTGAATTCATCAGAAGTGAACTCATCTCCCTGATCGATTCTAAGGGATTTTATTCTTCTACCACACTCCTTCTCAACCAATGCTTTGAAGACTTTGAACTTTCCAAATGCCACAGACTTGTCTTTCAAGAATGTGACCCACATCATTCCTGAGTAATCATCAGTATGAATAATGAATTATCAATTTCCCTGAATACTTCTTGTTTTCATCGGACCACACAGATCAGTGTGCACTAGATCAAGTAAGTTCTCTGCTGAAAAAGACTTACCTTTGAATGTTGAGGAAGACATCTTCCCAAGTTGACATTCTCCGCACAAATCATTCTCCGGTTTGTTCAGCAAAAGGCAACCCTCTTACTACCTTGATATTACTAGCCTTTACTATAATATCAAAGTTTATATGATAGAGTCTCCTATGCCATATCCAACTATCATCAAGCTTTGCCATCAGATACTGACTGATCTGGGCATTAAGCTCAAACAGGTTTCCTTTGTTCTGTTTACCGGTGGCAATAAGTTCACCATTCTTTCCGATTTTTTTGCAGACCCCACCTTTGAACTCCAGAATAAGTCCTTTGTCGTTCAATTGAGCAACACTCAAAAGGTTGTGCTTAAGGCCTTCCACCCAGTAGACATCATCCGCACTACTCTTTCCATTAAGTGAGATGGATCCTTTTCCTTTTACCATGCAAGGTGCATCGTTGCCAAACCGGACAACACCTCCATCATATTCTTCCAGAGTCAAAAACTTTCTCCAGTCACCAGTCATGTGGTGAGAACACCCGCTATCAATGATCCACTCATTAGAGTTGTCAATGCGAGTGACAAGGGCTTTCTTGTTAGACACCTCTTCCTTGACAGCTATAAACACTATGTCCTCACTCTCTTTATCCTTAGATTAATCATTGGTAACACCTTCATCCACTGCAACAAGACAATTTCTCCTACCTCCTCCTTTATACTTTCTAAACCTTTCCAGTTTATCCTTATTGTCATTGTTAGGATAGTTAACAACTGTATGTCCTATATTATTGTAGGAAAAACACTTGAAAGTAAGCTTACCTCTATATTTTTAGGTGCCTTTTGGAAGTCTCTTGGTGAGAAGATTTTGAAACTCCATAAGAATCTTCTCATCATCCATATCTCTACTTGGCCTGGATTTATAACTAGTGCTAACCTCTTTTTCTCTCTTGGTAGGTGCGGAGGAAGCAGATGCTTTGAAGGCTTACTTAGGCTTCTGAATGCTACCATCAAAACTATTCAGCAATAATCGAGTCTAAGGATACCTTTGTTATGTTGATAGACCTTATATCTTGGATAGCAGCAACCCTGATTGCATAGATTAGTAACAATGATCTCAAAACTTTACGGATGACGGTGGCATCGTTAATTGTTCCACCAGTGCTCTTGATACGTCCAACAACAATCTTGATCCATATGCCATAATGCTGAATGGTCTCACCTTCAACCATCCTCATGCCTTCAAATTTTCCTCTAAGGCTTTCTTCCTTAGCCCGCTTGACATGCTCATCACCGCCATGAAAGATATTCAGTGTGTCCCATACATCCTTAGGATTTTCCTTATCTTATACATCAATGAACTCAATATTGGACATGCTACTAATAAGGGCTTCCATGACTTGCCCATTTTCTTGAATCTCTTTTTTCTGGTCATCGATCAGAGTCCCATAAGGGATTACATAGGCATTCTCAACATAGCTCTAGTGTTGAGCACCCAAACTCTTGATATAAATCTTCATTCTGTCCTTCCATATTTTGAAGTTTTCCTTATTGAACTTAGGACCTTCCCTCTTCATCATTAAAGCAAGATCTTTTTCCTCAAGTGGTTAAGCTTATATCACTGAGGACCTGGCGGTGCTTTGATACCAATTTATGAATAATGATGAACAACTAATACCCTAACCAGTACTGGGGGGGGGGGGGGGGGTGAATCAGTACACACAAAAACTTGCTTCAATATTTTGACACTCTCTAATCATAGATAACCAATCGTCTATACCACTGTAGTTAACCATAGCAATACCAGTTAATAGAAATACTTCAGACTGTTAAACTAGTAAAACAAAAGTACTTCAAATAGCATCCAACAATTCTCAAATCTAGATAGCTATTTTACTAGTTTGATCATACATGAGCTGCATTAGTAATATCACAACCATTTAGCACTGCATGCATATTCAACTGAGAAAATGCTACTCAATCATCACATGAAAAAAAATACATAGACCATGACACAAAGATTTTTCACGTGGAAACCCAAATTGGACAAACCACAATGGGGATGAATACCCACAAGCTTGTTTCTGAACTCTTTTGAAGTCCGCTCTATTAGGAGCCTAGTCTGGTTAAAGACTTTACAATAAGGTTATGTTAGGAACTGATCTTGTCAGGGCTCACCCGGTTAAGGGATCGCTATAAACCTTGTTAAAGGTTACCTCGCATGAGGATTTAAAGAACTCAATGAGCTTGAGTCACCTAGTTAGAGGATTTGTGACAAGCTTGTTAAAGCTACCTGGTCAAGGGATTTTCTTTCTGTTGAAATGATTAGAAGAAAACAAATAAAACTCTGATCTGATAACAACACTACTTTACTAAGGCAAATCCTTTTCAGTTCCTCTCTTCTGCAATCACACTCTGTAGACTCCTTACTCTGGTTTGGCAAGTATCAAGTCTCCAACACACATACATAAACACAACTTTTTCCAACATAAACAATAAAAAACATCATCGATCTTATAGACAACAATTAGGTCGGTAGCATAAACCCTAAACCCTAAATATTTAGGTTTTTAGTTACAAGCGGTTCGATCATGACCGTTAAAATGCAATGCATAGAATAAAACAATCTAAGAAAGATCTCAAGTTATTCTGCATCCTGCAATCTTCACCGCACTTGGAAATCAGTAACCCATCACACGTTCTTCACACAATGCTAATAGAAGAGCACATTCTTGAGGTAGACATTCAATGCATTCGCTCCTCACATGCAGGATCATCAAAGAGATTATTAACATGCACATAGCTGACGTGGCATCTCGATCTCATCCTTATCTCTTAACTAACTCATCATAGAATGTCATCGGTTGCACCGCACAAGTCAGATTGCCAAACCGGAAACCCTCGAGCTGAACTGAGACTACAAAACGGTAGTTGAACTGTGAACCCCGATAGCAGTTCACTCCATCCCAATTGACTATAGCCGCTTCCAGTCTTCACACCGGTTCACCATCTTGAGCATCATATACCGGTTCACTTATTGACATCAATCACAACATACATTATCACCACTTCATCATGTAAAGTTCTAATGCCAATAGCTAACAAGATGAGAGGGGGGGGGGGGTGAATCATACAAAGTTAATCTTCCATAAAATCAACAAATTTAACCTCGGTAACTTATACTTCAGCAATATAACCAAAAAACTGCTAAACATGCAAACTCATAAACACATAATCATCGTAACACATATAACACCAGATTTAACGTGGAAACCCAAATAGGGAAAAACCACTGTGGGATTTCGGACCCACTAAGAAATATACTCTTCTAGAGTATGCTCGGTTAAAAGAAAATCTTGTTAAAGATTATAAACACATTGCTAGATGTGACCCGGTTAAGGGATTTCCCTCAAATCTGTTAAGTCCACTTGGTTAGACATCTTATATATAAGACAACAACTAACAATTATACCCATCCGAGTGATACTACGCTAGCACTTGATATCTAATTATAAATGTGGTAGAATTTTTATAATTGAATGTATGAATACTTTATCAAACTTTGTTATAATCAACCAATAAAAGTATGAAAAAATATGAAGAAATTTAAAAACATATTGCAATAGAACCAAACGTCTATTTTTTCCTGTAATTGTCTACAATGTAAAAATACTTGAAGAATTCATACTGATAATTTGTGCAATGGTGAAAGAGATTAGTTTTGAAACTATATACCTTATTTTGTTATAGATAGAGTTGTCATAATGGAGCTTCTTATTTTTGTAGATTACTTTGTGTGTAAGCTTGTTACATCAACATTTCGAAGCACACTGTGATTTAAAAAGTTAGAAAGGCAAAGACAAAATAACAAAACACAAAAACACTAAAATACAACTAAAAGCGTAAATAAACGCCAAAATTAGAAATGAATGAGTGTCCAAATGAATAAAGAAACAGATTGCTAGAAATGAATAAGTGTCCAAATGAATAAAGAAACAGATTCCCCTAATGGTAGTGTATGGATTGTTTTGCATTACTAATCATTATCCTAATTAATGAACCCTATGACCTAAAAGATTTCATTGTTCTATTAATACAAAATTTTCTTGTAGTATAAACAATTAATGAGGCATCATAAAAGATTATATATTTTTTAAAATTTCTATTTGTTTTGGTTGAAAAAGAAACATTGCTTGTTTGAAAGAAATTAGATGGGTTGTTTCTTGTTTTTAGATTTTTTTAATTTTTTCTTATGTTTTAAAATAGGATATCTTGATCTTTATTGTTTTGACCCCATTTTGATTTTGAAAGATGAGAAGCATTAGTGAGGTTTTTCCTTTATTAATGGACAATATGTTTGGAATGATTTTAAGACTTTGACTATGTGATAAATTTAATATCAATTTTTTGGTCATATTCCATGATCTATTATGAGTATCACATATTTTTCTAATTCTTAACTCATTCTTATATTATATTTATAAATTTATATTATGTAAGTTTTTTTAATGTACCAGACTTGGATGCAAAAGCGGTTAGCATAGGTGATGACTATGTTATTTTTGAGTCCATATATGATGGAACAAAGGTGGATAATGATAGATTTTTTGTATTGGATAGTTGCAATTTTTTGTATATTAGCTTGTGGATACAGTGGTGGATAGGATAGAAGCTGACTGTGATAGTCTTAATTATAATCTAATATATTTTTTGATGTTATAATTAATAACCCTATACCTAACTTTATATAGAAAAAATAATTTTATTATAATTAAATGTATGATATAATAAAAATTATATTATAGAATGATTGAAAATTATGGTTTCATTTTTAGATAATCTTTGCTTATATAATATAATATATGCTGCAGACAACATAATATTGCAGCCTAGTTAACGTCTGACATGATCCATAAAATGGATGAAGCAAACATTTACATTGACCATAAACATATCCCAAACCTGTATAAGAAACTTTACATATTTCACCTCTTCGTAAAATGCACTGATGGTATCAAAATTTCTATCTGTATTCAGATCTTCAATGTACTATTTGACTAAATCTTTTTGTTTTAAAGCTGCCAAACCAGCAACTGTAGATACCACATAATTGAATGAATCGAACAATTACAACATCCAAATAATGAGATAGAATCATAGCCCATAACATGATAAAAATTTAAACTCTAATATGAAGTCATGAATTTGCCATCATGCCGTCCGGATATGAAACTACTGAATAGTTCATTGCATTTCCTTCAGACTATAAGAAACATATGGAAACAAGCATGTATAACAAGTCACAATACCCTCCTTAGCGGATTCTTCAGGTTGTTTTAGTCGCTTGAAGAACTTTTCATTCAAATTGTCATTTGCGAGTGACCTGTTTCTCGATGAGTAAGACAAGTATTCAGGCGTGAAATACCGGCAGATAAATGGGTGTATTCCAGCAGAAAGATGGCTGTATATCAGCAGGAAAATGCGTGTATTCCGGCAGAAAGATGGCTGTATATCAGCAGAAAAACGGTTGTATGTCGGCGTGAGACAATTCCGTGGGGAGAGTTCTCCAGATAGAAAGGGCTGCGGCTATTCTGGCTATAAAACAGATCTTCCTTACAGCCTGTTAGCGACAGGTTAGTCAATTGTGTAAAATAGACGGTGCAAAATCTGTACTGTCATTTTAGAACAAGAATCATAATTAGGTGTAATTAAATATCTTATATTTAATATTTTTTATTGAATTCTTCAAAATATCGATTATTGATTGGTTTTGAGATTTTGTTAATAAACTTCTAATTATTTGACCCAACTGTGATCATATTCAACTCCTTAATTGTAAATGGTCCTCATACCATAAATATACGATCCTGATAGTGCCGCACTGTGTCTGAAAATTTCTCAGATCAATACTTGACGTGGATTAAAAAAGTAACCCCCAAATACCACGACCATTCTCATTTCTCCTTGTAAATCTTTAATCTTCCATTGAAAATCATTCAGGTTATTATTATTATACTTTGAATTCCAAACTTGCTTAAATCTCTGCAATCCATAGGATAGACCAATTTCAAAAGCGATTAAAAGGGCAGTAAAAGGCCACTGCCCTCGCTCCTTCCCAACACTCACAACGAACCCTAAAACTGCAATCTGTCACTGCCTTTAAAAGCTATCATCGATCGTATTGTTTGTCCAGCAATAACACAAATAACATAAAAAGGAAAAGGGTGTTTCCTTGCTCTTGCAGTACTACGCCACCTTAAAGTTTAGGTATTTCCTATTTTATAGGAATTTCATGTTATATTATGTCTTCTATTTCTCCATGGTGAGTAATGGAAGCTCTCAGGAATGCTTCACAATGATTTATAGTTTTAGTTAGACACGAATACAAAGTAGGAAAAATGATATTCGCCTCACTCAGAGCTGCAGTAAAGCTGTTGTATTCAATGAAACGAATTAGGGACTTTATTTTTCATGGTTGGAACATAAATATATTGATTCAAATCTGCTTATACCTAGAAGGTATTTTTCGCATATCAATATGTCATAAATCTGTTTAGTTGTTTACTGAAACAAACTTTTCGAATTGATGGAGTCCATGCTTGTAGAGTTGTATTTTGCATTATTTATTAATAGAGGTGGAGGTAGTCATTTAGTGGATCACGTTAAACTTGTGTTTTGTGTTTATGTTATTAGCTTTCTCCTGTTTTGTATTAATTTCTTCGCTCGTTTATAACTAACACAAATTATCATAATTAAATAAATCATTTGTTTATTGTAAAATAACATAATTATCATGTCAAATGAAATTCTTAAACTCTTGTAGAATAAAATTGATTTATTATCAGAGTGTGGTATTTTTTTCAATCATCTTAATAAAATAAATCTTTGACAGAGTAATATCATTGTTTTCCTCTATTAAAAAGCTCCTAGTATTTTAGTAGACACCTTTGCAAATAATGAATGTTGTTTCATGATGTACAATAAACCTCCTCCATCGAGGATGGAGCAAAAATAATTTCAATTTTCTTTTCAAAGTTTCTTCTTCCTCTATAATAAACCTCCTCTATCAGAAAATGATAAAACCCTTGACAGGATGAATGAGAAACTATGCGAAACTATAGTTATGGGGAATCCAAAACAGCTGTGCGAACAATTATTCTTCAATTTGCACCCATCTCATATCCAGTAATCTCTCGAATATTTACCTGAACTTGGATTTGCTTTTCTTTAATCCGCACTTAGTTTTCAAGAATGCTCGGTGCCTTTGGTGGCAAAGGGAAGATGAGGACATATTGCATGGTTATTCCTTTCCAACCAAAACAATACCCCAATAAACTACTATCAAGATGCAGAAAGCTTTTCACTTTGAAAAATCTAATGCAGATTTCCTTTCCTACATACGCATAAATATGAGTTAACATATGAGATTTATAATACAATTTAAAAAAATAAAAATAAAAATTAAATGTATCAAAAACAAAAGAAATATAATACTAATCTCTATTGACTTCCATCTTCTAAACACATTTCCATTGCTTGTGCTCTCCACCAAACTGCTGGAGTTCTCCACTACACTCAAGGAAGAAAACAACCTAAGAACTATATGAAAAATGATAATTAAGTTGAAAAAAAAAAAATCAATGTAATGTGAAAAAGGGGAAAATAATGAATCTAAAATTGAAAGACTCATTCACTTACCTGTATACTTTCCTCCATCCATTAATGCTTTTCAATAGCATAGAACACACTTGACCCAACTGTGCAATTCGTTTGACGCAATCTGATGCTATTATTGTAGGTCTGTAGAGAGTATTATAGGGGGCATAATGAAGCCCACATCTCGGAAGAGATACTTGAAAATAATAGCGAATGTTATGAAAGAAATAGGAGGATCAAGATAGAAAGGCAGGCTGAATCCCCCATCAAATGAAACGCATAATATGCCTGAAAAGCTACAGTTGCTTCTTCTTCTTCTTGTCTGGACACGAATGGACAAAGTTATAATGATTTCATATAAATATTTTTTATAATGCATTCCAGTACATATACATACCTCTGCAGATATCTCTTGCCGTCCAATTTATTTGATTGTCTAGAGTATTTAAGAGATGAAAAATATATTTCTATTTGAACTAGATAATTTAGGAAATGAAATCTAAATAAATTATATTATGCATAAAATTTGAAGCTACAGAATTCTTTTAGGACTGATTATCCTAGTCACCCTAACCTGGGCCTATCTTGTACGCTTTATAGTAAACATTTTTTTTGAATGCATTGATTTAATTCAATATACTTTTTATTCAACAGATCTCTCTCAATGATCTGTGATTTAACAGATTATATAGACGAGGATGAACACAGAACATCTATTAATGCAAAGAATTTTCTGTTCTATGTCTGAGAAAGTTGAAAAGAAAGGAAGGAAAGAAAGACAATTATCAAAAATATTATATTGCTTTTTTTGAATTTTTTTTTGAATAGGGCTAAAGAGTATGCATTTGTCTTCAAATATGAGAAAAATTTCACATAGGATGATGATATTCTTTTTCAATAATTTGGGTAAAAAATGAGAGATGGTGTGAAAAGATAGTTTGAAGTATTGTCTACCCTTGTATGATTTTGTGATGGCCTTCATTTGTGCACAAGGATCCCAATAAGTATGTTAGATTTGGGGAGGGCCTTTCTTCATTGACACAAAATAGACAGTGTGGAAGATAATGAGAAGAGCTGGTAATTGTACTTTTCTATTCCTTGTCATTTAGTCATTTGAATATTATAGTGTTGAAAATTTATGATGAAAATTTTAATTACTTGGCATGTTCGAACAATATGACAATGTACATTTCAATACAGATGTATGTTTCTCACTTGATAACTTTATATACGATGTCAAGTTGTCAGGTATATAAAGTTGTCAAATGAGAAAACATACCTCTATTGAAATGTAAATTTTCATATGATTCCAACATACCAAATAATTAAAATTTCATTATAAAATTTCAACAATATAATGTTCAAATGACTAATTGACAAAGAATAGAAAAGTACAAAACACAATTACCAGCACCCTGGCTAAATCTAACACGCTTACTAAGTCCTTATGCACTAATGGAAGCCCTCACAGAATCATACAAATGTAGATAACACCTCAAACTATCTTTTCACACCATCTCTCCTCATTTGTTAACCAGATTGTTAAAGAAGAATATCATCATCCTATGAAAAAAATATCAAATATTTAAGAACAAAATGCATATTAGCCTTATTCAAACTTTTTTTTGAAGAAAACCTACTTCTTCTTGTCTATCGTGACGCAGCCACTTAGGTATCTCATCCACAACTTTCTTACTCCATAATGGAGGAGAGCAGCTTCGTCTCTTTCAAACACTCCTCTCTATTTCTCTCTATTGGATAAGGCAAGATGACGAGCATATTGCATGGTTGCTCCTTTCGGACCACAATAATATCCCAATAAACTATTTATATCCAGATGCAGAAAAATAATTTAAAGTTTTTCAATTAGAAAAATCTAATGCAGAATTGCATAAACATGAGTTAACATATGAGTTTTATAATACAATTATTCTTGAAAAAAAAAAATATTAAAAAAAAAAGAAATATAATACTAATCTCTATTGACTTCCATCTTGTAGGCACACTTCCATTGCTTGTGCTCTCCACCTTATTGTTGGAGTTCTTCACTACAAGAAGCAACAAAACAATTTGAGCAGTATATGGAAACGACATAGCCCTACAACATAAAATTTTTGAACACTCTTTTTGGGCCTAACCCACAAGTTCGCACCTCCTAGGTCATTCAAACAAGTGAAGGCCATGAGATAGAGGAGGACTCATTTGGAAAAATGGATGGGTGGAGTGAAATAAATAGTTGAATGACTAAATTGAAATTACTCAAAGTAGATAGTGGGTAGGTAGATAAAATAAATGGTTTGAAACAAGCTATCCAATAGCTAAGAAGGGTAGGTAAGAGAAGTATTGTTTTATTTTAAGAGAAATATTGTTTTGTTTTATTTTCAAAGAGTTGTCTATCCGCAATGGTTACATGAGTAGTGAAGATTTCCAGGGAGTTATTTATGTAATTTTCAACTAAAATTATGCGCAGTTGCAAATAAGTGATCCAATAGTTAAGAATTGTTACTAAGAGATTTTATTTTATCTTTAACGCAAATCAATAATTTCGAGTTTCAAAAAATTGCTTATATGGTCATTGAATGGTTATATAGGATAGTTTTAAATTTTCAAAAAGTTGTTTCTATAATTTTCCACTAAATTTATGTCTCGTAGAATATAGGTGGTCCAATAATTAAGAAAGACAGGCAAGACAAATATTGCTTAAGATTTGTAGGGAGTTGTTTCTATAATTTTCCACCAAACTTATATGCCCCATGGCAAATAGGTGATCTAATAGTTAAGAAGGGTAGGTAAGAGAAATATTGTTTTGTTTGAAAGGCAAATCAATAGTTTTGCTACCAAACTTATGCCCCATGACAAATAAGTGATCTAATAGTTGAGAAGGATAGGTAAGAGAAATATTGTTTTGTTTTTATCGAAAATCAATAGTTTTTATTTTCAAAGATTTGTTTATCTCATGAGTTAAAATTTTCAAGGAGTTGTTTATATAAATTTTCACTCAACTTATGTCATGTGACAAATAAGTGATCCAATGGTTAATAAGGGTAGGTAAGAGAAATATTATTTTATTTTATTTTAAAGAAATTATTTAATCATGGGAAGATAAAAATTGAATTTAAATAAACAATGAAGATTATTTAATAAAAGGGATGTGATGAAATAATTACATAAATAATAAATTATTTAATTAACATTGGAGGAAAATTAGATAATTAAAAATTATTTAATTATGAGAAAAGAGGGAAGTTTCAATGTTTGAATTTGAATCAAAAGAATGAAGTTAAATTAAAAGAATGAAGATGAATCAATTAAATAATAAATTATTTAATTAATTCAAGTGGAAAAATTGGTAAAATTAGTGCTCACAAGCATGATACACTTTTTGGCATTTACAATCACTTCATCATCATGTTTTTAATATATCTAATCCTTATCTCAATATGAAACAAGAGCATCATCACAATCCTTGTTCTTCAACATACCACCCCATCAAGACCATGCATGATACCACAACACATTAGGTATAGATATCAACACCCAAAAGGGTGGACATCTAACCAAGAACATCTCTACATCGAACTAACACTTATCGACACATTCAATCTTAATGGCAACACCTTGTCAACATCGGAAACATCAATATTCAATAATCACAACATCCAACGATCATCATACATTACATCAACAACATTAACAGCATACACTTCATCAACAATAACATCAACACAACATATTGCATGTACACATCATCAGTAAGAAGATGTGTCATCTAATCAAGAGCATCTTCATCTCAACACCACTACTATGATCATTAATGATAACACACAATTAGTCCTCAACATATCACACCATCCAACACCTTGAGTATGGATATCAACTAAGAACCCTTTGCACAACACACATCTTTAGTTAACATTAATGACATCACACATCCGATAGAACAATCAACCATTTGATTATCTCCTTAATATTCATCTGTATTTCATATTGATACAACATATTGAATGTAGACATCAACACAGTAATGGTGGACATCCAAAAAAGAGAATACCTTCAAGCTTTAACCATCTTCACATACATTTGAATCACCGCCTGAGTGATGAATAATGATGAACAACTAATACCCTAACCAGTACAGAGAGTGGGGGGTTGAATTAGTACACACAAAAAATTTCTTCAACATTTTGACTTTCTCTGATCACAGATAACCGGTTGTCTATAGCACTGTACTTAACCATAGCAATACCGGTCAACAGAAATACTTCAAACAACTGAACCAATAAAACAAAACTACTTCAAATAGAATCCAACAATTCTCAAATCTAGATATCTATTTTACTAGTTTGATCATGCATGAGTTGCATTAGTAATATCACAACCATTTAGCACTGCATGCATATTCAACTGAACAAAAAATACTCAATCATCACATGAAAAAAAAATACGCAGCCCATGACACACAGATTTTTCATGTGGAAACCCAAATGGAAAAAACCACGATGGGGATGAATACCCACAAGCTTGTTTTTGAACTCTTTTGAAGTCCGCTCTATTAGGAGCCTAGTTTGGTTAAAGAATTTACAATAAGGTTCTATTAGGAATCGATCCTTTTAGGGATCACCCAGTTAAGGGATGGCTATAAACCCTGTAAAAGGTTACCTCGCTAGAGGTTTTAAAGAACTCAGTGAGCTTGAGTCACCTGGTTAGAGGATTTGCAACAAGCTTGTTAGAGCTACCCGGTCAAGGGATTTTCTTTTTGTTGAAATGGTTAGAAGAAAACAGATAAAACTCCGATCTGATAATAACACTACTTCGCTAAGGCAGATCCATTTTCAGTTCCTCTCTTCTGCAATCACACTCTTCAGACTCCTTACTTTCATTTGGCAAGTATCAAGTCTCCAACACACATACATAAACATAAATTTTGCCAACACAAACAATAACAAACATCATCGACCTTATAGATAATAATTAGGTCGGTAGCACAAACCTTAAACCCTAAACATTTAGGTTTTTAGTTACAAGTGGTCTAATCCTAACCGTTAAAATGAATTTCATAGAATAAAACAATCTGAGAAATATCTCACGTTATTTTGCATCGTCCAATCTTCACCACACCTGGAAATCAGTAACCCATCACACGTTCTTCACACACCGCTAAGTGAAGTGCACATTTTTGAGGTAGACATTCAATGCATTCGCTCCTCAAAGAGATTCTTCACATGCACATAGCTGACGTGGCATCTCGATCTCATTCTTATCTCTTAACTAACTCATCACAAAATGTCATCGGTTGCACCGCACAAGTCAGATCGCCAAACCGGAAATCCTCGAGCTGAACTAAGACTACAAACCAGTAGTCGAACTGTGAACTCCGACACCGGTTCACTGCATCATGGTTGACTATAGCCACTTCCAGTCTTCACACCGGTTCATACCGGTTCACTTATTTACATCAATGACAATATACATTATCCCCGCTTCATCATATGCCAACAATCTTCCCCTTTGGCATTGAAGGCATTACTCAGTGTATCATTGCTCAGTATTTGCACCATGCTCAGTAACATATACCGGTTGACATATACTGATTCAACTTGAAAGATTACCACCACCACCTGGACTAGTCAGTGTGCACTCTGCCATATATCTTCTTCCCCATACATCATTAGATATCTTCTCCCCCTTTGACAACAATGCCAAAGTGGAGGCACAAGCTTCCAAGCTCCACTATGCTGCTCCGCCTATGGAGTAGCATCCTTCAACACATCAATCCTATAAGATCTGACACGGTAGTACCTGACTGATGTGGAGCACACAACTTTAGTTTACCTCATGAAGGGGAAGAACCCCTAATTCACCTCTCAAATAGGTAAATGTAGTCTTTGGTAAGGGCTTAGTGAATATGTTTGCTAGCTGCTCCTTACTGGAAACATGTTATAATACAAACTCTTTATTCTAAACCTTTCCTCTCAAGAAATGATTCTTGAGCTCAATATGCTTGGTCCTAGCATGCAATACTGGATTTTTGGAAATATTGATTGCAATAGTATTATCACAGAAAATAATCACTAGTTCAGATATAGTCACTTTGAAGCCATCCAATGCATGCTTCATCCAGACTACTTGAGTGGAGCTCATAAATGTTTCCACATACTTCGCTTCAGGTGCAGACTGGGAAATACAACTCTGCTTCTTGCTCGTCCATGAGACTAGTCTTCCACTAAGGAAGAATGCTCCACCAGTTATGCTCTTTGAGTTGTCCACATTACCTGCCCAATCTGCATCAGTAAACACTTTGAGATCAAAGTTTCCATTATATGGATACCACAATCCATAATCAACTATTCCCTTCAAATATCTAAGAATCCTCTTTACCGCTACCAAGTGGGATTCTCCTAGATTCTTCTGAAAATGAGCAACTATGCCTACTGCATCAGCAATTCCGGTCTGTGATGCACCACATAGTGTAGCTTACCAATCATTGACTCGTACTCCTTCTCATCCACCAACACTGAATCATCGTCCTTAGTCAGTTTGTAGCCGATCACCATCGGTGTTCGAACAAGTTTTCTCTCCTCCATGCCAAAGGTTTTCAATACCTCTTTGATATATTTGGACTAGGTAATGTAGATTCCTTCCTTCATCTGCTGAATCTGTAGACCAATGAAAAACTTTATTTCTCCAATCAGAGACATTTCAAACTCCTTTTTCATCACATCTGCAAATGCATGACTCATTTAATCATCTCCTCCAAAGATTATTTCATCTACAAATACTTCACAGATCAGTATCTGATCATCTTTAGATTTTAGGTAGATGTTGTTGTCTGAACACATGTTCTCAAAAATCCTATCTTCACAAGATGAGAGTGTAACCGTTCATACCATGCCCTTGGTGCTTGTTTCAATCCATACAGGGCCTTGTGTAATCTAAATACCATGTCACTATCCTCTGACAAGGAAAACCCATCTGGTTGCTCAAATATACACTTCTTCTTCTAGGATTCCATTCAAGAATGCAGACTTTACATCCATCTAGTATACCTAGAATCCCTTAAATGCTGCAAATCCAAGTAGCATTCAGACACCTTCCAGTCTAGCCACTAGGGCAAATGTTTCTCCATAGTCTTTTCCTTCTTCCTGATCATATCCTTTGCATACAAGTCTTGCCTTGTTTCTTAACACTGTGCCTTCTTCATTCAGCTTATTCCTGAAGACCCATTCGCTACCTATGACATTCTTGTGTTCCAGTCTGGGTACCAAGGACCATGTTGCATTGTTCTTTATCTGGTCCAACTCCTCTTCCATTGCCTTTATCCAGTATTCATCGGTAAGTGCCTCTCTAGTGGTCTTAGGCTCAAATTCTAAAATCATGTAGGAGTTTTCTTTCATCTTTCTCCTTGTGAGTATCCCTGCATCTTTGTCTCCAATGATCTGCTTCGGATCATGATGTAGTTTTACATACCTAGGAATGACCCTTGATGGTTCCACTTGCTCTTCCTCTTCTTCTTCCACTTCATCTTCTTCCTCTCCTACTGCAACTTCTACTGGTATAGAAACACTAAGGTCTTTGCAATGTTTGTCACTTGTTTCTGTCTTAACCGATTCCCAGAAGTCTAAAACCGGTTCATCTTCTGTTTGATTCCTGTCGGTTTCCTCAGGCTTCTCATGGGATTCATAAAATCTGACATTGATACTCTCAACAATTTTTCGAGTCCTGTTGTTGTAGCACTTGAGAGATTTTCTTTTAGTGGAATATCCCAAAAATATTCCTTCATCACACTTAGCATCAAACTTTCTCAGATGCTCACCTCTCCTGATATAGCACTTGTTGCCAAATAGTTTGAAATAACTTACATTAGGAGTTCTCTCGTTCCAGTACTCATAGGGGGTTTTGTCTTTACCTTTCTTGATGATTACCTGGTTCATAGTATAGACTGCACTTGTTACCTCTTCTCTCCAAAATGTGTGAGCTACCTCTCCTTGGATCAACATAGTTCCGACCACTTCAACTACAGTCGTGTTATTCCTCTCTACTATGTCATTCTTCTGTGGTGTGCTTGGGGCAAACAACTTCTTCTTGATGTCATTCTCTTCACAATACTTATTGAATTCATCAGAAGTGAACTCATCTCCCTGATCGATTCTAAGGGATTTTATTCTTCTACCACACTCCTTCTCAACCAATGCTTTGAAGACTTTGAACTTTCCAAATGCCACAGACTTGTCTTTCAAGAATGTGACCCACATCATTCCTGAGTAATCATCAGTATGAATAATGAATTATCAATTTCCCTGAATACTTCTTGTTTTCATCGGACCACACAGATCAGTGTGCACTAGATCAAGTAAGTTCTCTGCTGAAAAAGACTTACCTTTGAATGTTGAGGAAGACATCTTCCCAAGTTGACATTCTCTGCACAAATCATTCTCCGGTTTGTTCAGCAAAAGGCAACCCTCTTACTACCTTGATATTACTAGCCTTTACTATAATATCAAAGTTTATATGATAGAGTCTCCTATGCCATATCCAACTATCATCAAGCTTTGCCATCAGATACTGACTGATCTGGGCATTAAGCTCAAACAGGTTTCCTTTGTTCTGTTTACCGGTGGCAATAAGTTCACCATTCTTTCCGATTTTTTTGCAGACCCCACCTTTGAACTCCAGAATAAGTCCTTTGTCGTTCAATTGAGCAACACTCAAAAGGTTGTGCTTAAGGCCTTCCACCCAGTAGACATCATCCGCACTACTCTTTCCATTAAGTGAGATGGATCCTTTTCCTTTCACCATGCAAGGTGCATCGTTGCCAAACCGGACAACACCTCCATCATATTCTTCCAGAGTCAAAAACTTTCTCCAGTCACCAGTCATGTGGTGAGAACACCCGCTATCAATGATCCACTCATTAGAGTTGTCAATGCGAGTGACAAGGGCTTTCTTGTTAGACACCTCTTCCTTGACAGCTATAAACACTATGTCCTCACTCTCTTTATCCTTAGATTAATCATTGGTAACACCTTCATCCACTGCAACAAGACAATTTCTCCTACCTCCTCCTTTATACTTTCTAAACCTTTCCAGTTTATCCTTATTGTCATTGTTAGGATAGTTAACAACTGTATGTCCTATATTATTGTAGGAAAAACACTTGAAAGTAAGCTTACCTCTATATTTTTAGGTGCCTTTTGGAAGTCTCTTGGTGAGAAGATTTTGAAACTCCATAAGAATCTTCTCATCATCCATATCTCTACTTGGCCTGGATTTATAACTAGTGCTAACCTCTTTTTCTCTCTTGGTAGGTGCGGAGGAAGCAGATGCTTTGAAGGCTTACTTAGGCTTCTGAATGCTACCATCAAAACTATTCAGCAATAATCGAGTCTAAGGATACCTTTGTTATGTTGATAGACCTTATATCTTGGATAGCAGCAACCCTGATTGCATAGATTAGTAACAATGATCTCAAAACTTTACGGATGACGGTGGCATCGTTAATTGTTCCACCAGTGCTCTTGATACGTCCAACAACAATCTTGATCCATATGCCATAATGCTGAATGGTCTCACCTTCAACCATCCTCATGCCTTCAAATTTTCCTCTAAGGCTTTCTTCCTTAGCCCGCTTGACATGCTCATCACCGCCATGAAAGATATTCAGTGTGTCCCATACATCCTTAGGATTTTCCTTATCTTATACATCAATGAACTCAATATTGGACATGCTACTAATAAGGGCTTCCATGACTTGCCCATTTTCTTGAATCTCTTTTTTCTGGTCATCGATCAGAGTCCCATAAGGGATTACATAGGCATTCTCAACATAGCTCTAGTGTTGAGCACCCAAACTCTTGATATAAATCTTCATTCTGTCCTTCCATATTTTGAAGTTTTCCTTATTGAACTTAGGACCTTCCCTCTTCATCATTAAAGCAAGATCTTTTTCCTCAAGTGGTTAAGCTTATATCACTGAGGACCTGGCGGTGCTTTGATACCAATTTATGAATAATGATGAACAACTAATACCCTAACCAGTACTGGGGGGGGGGGGGGGTGAATCAGTACACACAAAAACTTGCTTCAATATTTTGACACTCTCTAATCATAGATAACCAATCGTCTATACCACTGTAGTTAACCATAGCAATACCAGTTAATAGAAATACTTCAGACTGTTAAACTAGTAAAACAAAAGTACTTCAAATAGCATCCAACAATTCTCAAATCTAGATAGCTATTTTACTAGTTTGATCATACATGAGCTGCATTAGTAATATCACAACCATTTAGCACTGCATGCATATTCAACTGAGAAAATGCTACTCAATCATCACATGAAAAAAAATACATAGACCATGACACAAAGATTTTTCACGTGGAAACCCAAATTGGACAAACCACAATGGGGATGAATACCCACAAGCTTGTTTCTGAACTCTTTTGAAGTCCGCTCTGTTAGGAGCCTAGTCTGGTTAAAGACTTTACAATAAGGTTATGTTAGGAACTGATCTTGTCAGGGCTCACCCGGTTAAGGGATCGCTATAAACCTTGTTAAAGGTTACCTCGCATGAGGATTTAAAGAACTCAATGAGCTTGAGTCACCTAGTTAGAGGATTTGCGACAAGCTTGTTAAAGCTACCTGGTCAAGGGATTTTCTTTCTGTTGAAATGATTAGAAGAAAACAAATAAAACTCTGATCTGATAACAACACTACTTTACTAAGGCAAATCCTTTTCAGTTCCTCTCTTCTGCAATCACACTCTGTAGACTCCTTACTCTGGTTTGGCAAGTATCAAGTCTCCAACACACATACATAAACACAACTTTTTCCAACATAAACAATAAAAAACATCATCGATCTTATAGACAACAATTAGGTCGGTAGCATAAACCCTAAACCCTAAATATTTAGGTTTTTAGTTACAAGCGGTTCGATCATGACCGTTAAAATGCAATACATAGAATAAAACAATCTAAGAAAGATCTCAAGTTATTCTGCATCCTGCAATCTTCACCGCACTTGGAAATCAGTAACCCATCACACGTTCTTCACACAATGCTAATAGAAGAGCACATTCTTGAGGTAGACATTCAATGCATTCGCTCCTCACATGCAGGATCATCAAAGAGATTATTAACATGCACATAGCTGACGTGGCATCTCGATCTCATCCTTATCTCTTAACTAACTCATCATAGAATGTCATCGGTTGCACCGCACAAGTCAGATTGCCAAACCGGAAACCCTCGAGCTGAACTGAGACTACAAAATGGTAGTTGAACTGTGAACCCCGATAGCAGTTCACTCCATCCCAATTGACTATAGCCGCTTCCAGTCTTCACACCGGTTCACCATCTTGAGCATCATATACCGGTTCACTTATTGACATCAATCACAACATACATTATCACCACTTCATCATGTAAAGTTCTAATGCCAATAGCTAACAAGATGAGAGGGGGGGGGGTGAATCATACAAAGTTAATCTTCCATAAAATCAACAGATTTAACCTCGGTAACTTATACTTCAGCAATATAACCAAAAAACTGCTAAACATGCAAACTCATAAACACATAATCATCGTAACACATATAACACCAGATTTAACGTGGAAACCCAAATAGGGAAAAACCACTGTGGGATTTCGGACCCACTAAGAAATATACTCTTCTAGAGTATGCTCGGTTAAAAGAAAATCTTGTTAAAGATTATAAACACATTGCTAGATGTGACCCGGTTAAGGGATTTCCCTCAAATCTGTTAAGTCCACTTGGTTAGACATCTTATATATAAGACAACAACTAACAATTATACCCATCCGAGTGATACTACGCTAGCACTTGATATCTAATTATAAATGTGGTAGAATTTTTATAATTGAATGTATGAATACTTTATCAAACTTTGTTATAATCAACCAATAAAAGTATGAAAAAATATGAAGAAATTTAAAAACATATTGCAATAGAACCAAACGTCTATTTTTTCCTGTAATTGTCTACAATGTAAAAATACTTGAAGAATTCATACTGATAATTTGTGCAATGGTGAAAGAGATTAGTTTTGAAACTATATACCTTATTTTGTTATAGATAGAGTTGTCATAATGGAGCTTCTTATTTTTGTAGATTACTTTGTGTGTAAGCTTGTTACATCAACATTTCGAAGCACACTGTGATTTAAAAAGTTAGAAAGGCAAAGACAAAATAACAAAACACAAAAACACTAAAATACAACTAAAAGCGTAAATAAACGCCAAAATTAGAAATGAATGAGTGTCCAAATGAATAAAGAAACAGATTGCTAGAAATGAATAAGTGTCCAAATGAATAAAGAAACAGATTCCCCTAATGGTAGTGTATGGATTGTTTTGCATTACTAATCATTATCCTAATTAATGAACCCTATGACCTAAAAGATTTCATTGTTCTATTAATACAAAATTTTCTTGTAGTATAAACAATTAATGAGGCATCATAAAAGATTATATATTTTTTAAAATTTCTATTTGTTTTGGTTGAAAAAGAAACATTGCTTGTTTGAAAGAAATTAGATGGGTTGTTTCTTGTTTTTAGATTTTTTTAATTTTTTCTTATGTTTTAAAATAGGATATCTTGATCTTTATTGTTTTGACCCCATTTTGATTTTGAAAGATGAGAAGCATTAGTGAGGTTTTTCCTTTATTAATGGACAATATGTTTGGAATGATTTTAAGACTTTGACTATGTGATAAATTTAATATCAATTTTTTGGTCATATTCCATGATCTATTATGAGTATCACATATTTTTCTAATTCTTAACTCATTCTTATATTATATTTATAAATTTATATTATGTAAGTTTTTTTAATGTACCAGACTTGGATGCAAAAGCGGTTAGCATAGGTGATGACTATGTTATTTTTGAGTCCATATATGATGGAACAAAGGTGGATAATGATAGATTTTTTGTATTGGATAGTTGCAATTTTTTGTATATTAGCTTGTGGATACAGTGGTGGATAGGATAGAAGCTGACTGTGATAGTCTTAATTATAATCTAATATATTTTTTGATGTTATAATTAATAACCCTATACCTAACTTTATATAGAAAAAATAATTTTATTATAATTAAATGTATGATATAATAAAAATTATATTATAGAATGATTGAAAATTATGGTTTCATTTTTAGATAATCTTTGCTTATATAATATAATATATGCTGCAGACAACATAATATTGCAGCCTAGTTAACGTCTGACATGATCCATAAAATGGATGAAGCAAACATTTACATTGACCATAAACATATCCCAAACCTGTATAAGAAACTTTACATATTTCACCTCTTCGTAAAATGCACTGATGGTATCAAAATTTCTATCTGTATTCAGATCTTCAATGTACTATTTGACTAAATCTTTTTGTTTTAAAGCTGCCAAACCAGCAACTGTAGATACCACATAATTGAATGAATCGAACAATTACAACATCCAAATAATGAGATAGAATCATAGCCCATAACATGATAAAAATTTAAACTCTAATATGAAGTCATGAATTTGCCATCATGCCGTCCGGATATGAAACTACTGAATAGTTCATTGCATTTCCTTCAGACTATAAGAAACATATGGAAACAAGCATGTATAACAAGTCACAATACCCTCCTTAGCGGATTCTTCAGGTTGTTTTAGTCGCTTGAAGAACTTTTCATTCAAATTGTCATTTGCGAGTGACCTGTTTCTCGATGAGTAAGACAAGTATTCAGGCGTGAAATACCGGCAGATAAATGGGTGTATTCCAGCAGAAAGATGGCTGTATATCAGCAGGAAAATGCGTGTATTCCGGCAGAAAGATGGCTGTATATCAGCAGAAAAACGGTTGTATGTCGGCGTGAGACAATTCCGTGGGGAGAGTTCTCCAGATAGAAAGGGCTGCGGCTATTCTGGCTATAAAACAGATCTTCCTTACAGCCTGTTAGCGACAGGTTAGTCAATTGTGTAAAATAGACGGTGCAAAATCTGTACTGTCATTTTAGAACAAGAATCATAATTAGGTGTAATTAAATATCTTATATTTAATATTTTTTATTGAATTCTTCAAAATATCGATTATTGATTGGTTTTGAGATTTTGTTAATAAACTTCTAATTATTTGACCCAACTGTGATCATATTCAACTCCTTAATTGTAAATGGTCCTCATACCATAAATATACGATCCTGATAGTGCCGCACTGTGTCTGAAAATTTCTCAGATCAATACTTGACGTGGATTAAAAAAGTAACCCCCAAATACCACGACCATTCTCATTTCTCCTTGTAAATCTTTAATCTTCCATTGAAAATCATTCAGGTTATTATTATTATACTTTGAATTCCAAACTTGCTTAAATCTCTGCAATCCATAGGATAGACCAATTTCAAAAGCGATTAAAAGGGCAGTAAAAGGCCACTGCCCTCGCTCCTTCCCAACACTCACAACGAACCCTAAAACTGCAATCTGTCACTGCCTTTAAAAGCTATCATCGATCGTATTGTTTGTCCAGCAATAACACAAATAACATAAAAAGGAAAAGGGTGTTTCCTTGCTCTTGCAGTACTACGCCACCTTAAAGTTTAGGTATTTCCTATTTTATAGGAATTTCATGTTATATTATGTCTTCTATTTCTCCATGGTGAGTAATGGAAGCTCTCAGGAATGCTTCACAATGATTTATAGTTTTAGTTAGACACGAATACAAAGTAGGAAAAATGATATTCGCCTCACTCAGAGCTGCAGTAAAGCTGTTGTATTCAATGAAACGAATTAGGGACTTTATTTTTCATGGTTGGAACATAAATATATTGATTCAAATCTGCTTATACCTAGAAGGTATTTTTCGCATATCAATATGTCATAAATCTGTTTAGTTGTTTACTGAAACAAACTTTTCGAATTGATGGAGTCCATGCTTGTAGAGTTGTATTTTGCATTATTTATTAATAGAGGTGGAGGTAGTCATTTAGTGGATCACGTTAAACTTGTGTTTTGTGTTTATGTTATTAGCTTTCTCCTGTTTTGTATTAATTTCTTCGCTCGTTTATAACTAACACAAATTATCATAATTAAATAAATCATTTGTTTATTGTAAAATAACATAATTATCATGTCAAATGAAATTCTTAAACTCTTGTAGAATAAAATTGATTTATTATCAGAGTGTGGTATTTTTTTCAATCATCTTAATAAAATAAATCTTTGACAGAGTAATATCATTGTTTTCCTCTATTAAAAAGCTCCTAGTATTTTAGTAGACACCTTTGCAAATAATGAATGTTGTTTCATGATGTACAATAAACCTCCTCCATCGAGGATGGAGCAAAAATAATTTCAATTTTCTTTTCAAAGTTTCTTCTTCCTCTATAATAAACCTCCTCTATCAGAAAATGATAAAACCCTTGACAGGATGAATGAGAAACTATGCGAAACTATAGTTATGGGGAATCCAAAACAGCTGTGCGAACAATTATTCTTCAATTTGCACCCATCTCATATCCAGTAATCTCTCGAATATTTACCTGAACTTGGATTTGCTTTTCTTTAATCCGCACTTAGTTTTCAAGAATGCTCGGTGCCTTTGGTGGCAAAGGGAAGATGAGGACATATTGCATGGTTATTCCTTTCCAACCAAAACAATACCCCAATAAACTACTATCAAGATGCAGAAAGCTTTTCACTTTGAAAAATCTAATGCAGATTTCCTTTCCTACATACGCATAAATATGAGTTAACATATGAGATTTATAATACAATTTAAAAAAATAAAAATAAAAATTAAATGTATCAAAAACAAAAGAAATATAATACTAATCTCTATTGACTTCCATCTTCTAAACACATTTCCATTGCTTGTGCTCTCCACCAAACTGCTGGAGTTCTCCACTACACTCAAGGAAGAAAACAACCTAAGAACTATATGAAAAATGATAATTAAGTTGAAAAAAAAAAAATCAATGTAATGTGAAAAAGGGGAAAATAATGAATCTAAAATTGAAAGACTCATTCACTTACCTGTATACTTTCCTCCATCCATTAATGCTTTTCAATAGCATAGAACACACTTGACCCAACTGTGCAATTCGTTTGACGCAATCTGATGCTATTATTGTAGGTCTGTAGAGAGTATTATAGGGGGCATAATGAAGCCCACATCTCGGAAGAGATACTTGAAAATAATAGCGAATGTTATGAAAGAAATAGGAGGATCAAGATAGAAAGGCAGGCTGAATCCCCCATCAAATGAAACGCATAATATGCCTGAAAAGCTACAGTTGCTTCTTCTTCTTCTTGTCTGGACACGAATGGACAAAGTTATAATGATTTCATATAAATATTTTTTATAATGCATTCCAGTACATATACATACCTCTGCAGATATCTCTTGCCGTCCAATTTATTTGATTGTCTAGAGTATTTAAGAGATGAAAAATATATTTCTATTTGAACTAGATAATTTAGGAAATGAAATCTAAATAAATTATATTATGCATAAAATTTGAAGCTACAGAATTCTTTTAGGACTGATTATCCTAGTCACCCTAACCTGGGCCTATCTTGTACGCTTTATAGTAAACATTTTTTTTGAATGCATTGATTTAATTCAATATACTTTTTATTCAACAGATCTCTCTCAATGATCTGTGATTTAACAGATTATATAGACGAGGATGAACACAGAACATCTATTAATGCAAAGAATTTTCTGTTCTATGTCTGAGAAAGTTGAAAAGAAAGGAAGGAAAGAAAGACAATTATCAAAAATATTATATTGCTTTTTTTGAATTTTTTTTTGAATAGGGCTAAAGAGTATGCATTTGTCTTCAAATATGAGAAAAATTTCACATAGGATGATGATATTCTTTTTCAATAATTTGGGTAAAAAATGAGAGATGGTGTGAAAAGATAGTTTGAAGTATTGTCTACCCTTGTATGATTTTGTGATGGCCTTCATTTGTGCACAAGGATCCCAATAAGTATGTTAGATTTGGGGAGGGCCTTTCTTCATTGACACAAAATAGACAGTGTGGAAGATAATGAGAAGAGCTGGTAATTGTACTTTTCTATTCCTTGTCATTTAGTCATTTGAATATTATAGTGTTGAAAATTTATGATGAAAATTTTAATTACTTGGCATGTTCGAACAATATGACAATGTACATTTCAATACAGATGTATGTTTCTCACTTGATAACTTTATATACGATGTCAAGTTGTCAGGTATATAAAGTTGTCAAATGAGAAAACATACCTCTATTGAAATGTAAATTTTCATATGATTCCAACATACCAAATAATTAAAATTTCATTATAAAATTTCAACAATATAATGTTCAAATGACTAATTGACAAAGAATAGAAAAGTACAAAACACAATTACCAGCACCCTGGCTAAATCTAACACGCTTACTAAGTCCTTATGCACTAATGGAAGCCCTCACAGAATCATACAAATGTAGATAACACCTCAAACTATCTTTTCACACCATCTCTCCTCATTTGTTAACCAGATTGTTAAAGAAGAATATCATCATCCTATGAAAAAAATATCAAATATTTAAGAACAAAATGCATATTAGCCTTATTCAAACTTTTTTTTGAAGAAAACCTACTTCTTCTTGTCTATCGTGACGCAGCCACTTAGGTATCTCATCCACAACTTTCTTACTCCATAATGGAGGAGAGCAGCTTCGTCTCTTTCAAACACTCCTCTCTATTTCTCTCTATTGGATAAGGCAAGATGACGAGCATATTGCATGGTTGCTCCTTTCGGACCACAATAATATCCCAATAAACTATTTATATCCAGATGCAGAAAAATAATTTAAAGTTTTTCAATTAGAAAAATCTAATGCAGAATTGCATAAACATGAGTTAACATATGAGTTTTATAATACAATTATTCTTGAAAAAAAAAAATATTAAAAAAAAAAGAAATATAATACTAATCTCTATTGACTTCCATCTTGTAGGCACACTTCCATTGCTTGTGCTCTCCACCTTATTGTTGGAGTTCTTCACTACAAGAAGCAACAAAACAATTTGAGCAGTATATGGAAACGACATAGCCCTACAACATAAAATTTTTGAACACTCTTTTTGGGCCTAACCCACAAGTTCGCACCTCCTAGGTCATTCAAACAAGTGAAGGCCATGAGATAGAGGAGGACTCATTTGGAAAAATGGATGGGTGGAGTGAAATAAATAGTTGAATGACTAAATTGAAATTACTCAAAGTAGATAGTGGGTAGGTAGATAAAATAAATGGTTTGAAACAAGCTATCCAATAGCTAAGAAGGGTAGGTAAGAGAAGTATTGTTTTATTTTAAGAGAAATATTGTTTTGTTTTATTTTCAAAGAGTTGTCTATCCGCAATGGTTACATGAGTAGTGAAGATTTCCAGGGAGTTATTTATGTAATTTTCAACTAAAATTATGCGCAGTTGCAAATAAGTGATCCAATAGTTAAGAATTGTTACTAAGAGATTTTATTTTATCTTTAACGCAAATCAATAATTTCGAGTTTCAAAAAATTGCTTATATGGTCATTGAATGGTTATATAGGATAGTTTTAAATTTTCAAAAAGTTGTTTCTATAATTTTCCACTAAATTTATGTCTCGTAGAATATAGGTGGTCCAATAATTAAGAAAGACAGGCAAGACAAATATTGCTTAAGATTTGTAGGGAGTTGTTTCTATAATTTTCCACCAAACTTATATGCCCCATGGCAAATAGGTGATCTAATAGTTAAGAAGGGTAGGTAAGAGAAATATTGTTTTGTTTGAAAGGCAAATCAATAGTTTTGCTACCAAACTTATGCCCCATGACAAATAAGTGATCTAATAGTTGAGAAGGATAGGTAAGAGAAATATTGTTTTGTTTTTATCGAAAATCAATAGTTTTTATTTTCAAAGATTTGTTTATCTCATGAGTTAAAATTTTCAAGGAGTTGTTTATATAAATTTTCACTCAACTTATGTCATGTGACAAATAAGTGATCCAATGGTTAATAAGGGTAGGTAAGAGAAATATTATTTTATTTTATTTTAAAGAAATTATTTAATCATGGGAAGATAAAAATTGAATTTAAATAAACAATGAAGATTATTTAATAAAAGGGATGTGATGAAATAATTACATAAATAATAAATTATTTAATTAACATTGGAGGAAAATTAGATAATTAAAAATTATTTAATTATGAGAAAAGAGGGAAGTTTCAATGTTTGAATTTGAATCAAAAGAATGAAGTTAAATTAAAAGAATGAAGATGAATCAATTAAATAATAAATTATTTAATTAATTCAAGTGGAAAAATTGGTAAAATTAGTGCTCACAAGCATGATACACTTTTTGGCATTTACAATCACTTCATCATCATGTTTTTAATATATCTAATCCTTATCTCAATATGAAACAAGAGCATCATCACAATCCTTGTTCTTCAACATACCACCCCATCAAGACCATGCATGATACCACAACACATTAGGTATAGATATCAACACCCAAAAGGGTGGACATCTAACCAAGAACATCTCTACATCGAACTAACACTTATCGACACATTCAATCTTAATGGCAACACCTTGTCAACATCGGAAACATCAATATTCAATAATCACAACATCCAACGATCATCATACATTACATCAACAACATTAACAGCATACACTTCATCAACAATAACATCAACACAACATATTGCATGTACACATCATCAGTAAGAAGATGTGTCATCTAATCAAGAGCATCTTCATCTCAACACCACTACTATGATCATTAATGATAACACACAATTAGTCCTCAACATATCACACCATCCAACACCTTGAGTATGGATATCAACTAAGAACCCTTTGCACAACACACATCTTTAGTTAACATTAATGACATCACACATCCGATAGAACAATCAACCATTTGATTATCTCCTTAATATTCATCTGTATTTCATATTGATACAACATATTGAATGTAGACATCAACACAGTAATGGTGGACATCCAAAAAAGAGAATACCTTCAAGCTTTAACCATCTTCACATACATTTGAATCACCGCCTGAGTGATGAATAATGATGAACAACTAATACCCTAACCAGTACAGAGAGTGGGGGGTTGAATTAGTACACACAAAAAATTTCTTCAACATTTTGACTTTCTCTGATCACAGATAACCGGTTGTCTATAGCACTGTACTTAACCATAGCAATACCGGTCAACAGAAATACTTCAAACAACTGAACCAATAAAACAAAACTACTTCAAATAGAATCCAACAATTCTCAAATCTAGATATCTATTTTACTAGTTTGATCATGCATGAGTTGCATTAGTAATATCACAACCATTTAGCACTGCATGCATATTCAACTGAACAAAAAATACTCAATCATCACATGAAAAAAAAATACGCAGCCCATGACACACAGATTTTTCATGTGGAAACCCAAATGGAAAAAACCACGATGGGGATGAATACCCACAAGCTTGTTTTTGAACTCTTTTGAAGTCCGCTCTATTAGGAGCCTAGTTTGGTTAAAGAATTTACAATAAGGTTCTATTAGGAATCGATCCTTTTAGGGATCACCCAGTTAAGGGATGGCTATAAACCCTGTAAAAGGTTACCTCGCTAGAGGTTTTAAAGAACTCAGTGAGCTTGAGTCACCTGGTTAGAGGATTTGCAACAAGCTTGTTAGAGCTACCCGGTCAAGGGATTTTCTTTTTGTTGAAATGGTTAGAAGAAAACAGATAAAACTCCGATCTGATAATAACACTACTTCGCTAAGGCAGATCCATTTTCAGTTCCTCTCTTCTGCAATCACACTCTTCAGACTCCTTACTTTCATTTGGCAAGTATCAAGTCTCCAACACACATACATAAACATAAATTTTGCCAACACAAACAATAACAAACATCATCGACCTTATAGATAATACTTAGGTCGGTAGCACAAACCTTAAACCCTAAACATTTAGGTTTTTAGTTACAAGTGGTCTAATCCTAACCGTTAAAATGAATTTCATAGAATAAAACAATCTGAGAAATATCTCACGTTATTTTGCATCGTCCAATCTTCACCACACCTGGAAATCAGTAACCCATCACACGTTCTTCACACACCGCTAAGTGAAGTGCACATTTTTGAGGTAGACATTCAATGCATTCGCTCCTCAAAGAGATGCTTCACATGCACATAGCTGACGTGGCATCTCGATCTCATTCTTATCTCTTAACTAACTCATCACAAAATGTCATCGGTTGCACCGCACAAGTCAGATCGCCAAACCGGAAATCCTCGAGCTGAACTAAGACTACAAACCAGTAGTCGAACTGTGAACTCCGACACCGGTTCACTGCATCATGGTTGACTATAGCCACTTCCAGTCTTCACACCGGTTCATACCGGTTCACTTATTTACATCAATGACAATATACATTATCCCCGCTTCATCATATGCCAACAATCTTCCCCTTTGGCATTGAAGGCATTACTCAGTGTATCATTGCTCAGTATTTGCACCATGCTCAGTAACATATACCGGTTGACATATACTGATTCAACTTGAAAGATTACCACCACCACCTGGACTAGTCAGTGTGCACTCTGCCATATATCTTCTTCCCCATACATCATTAGATATCTTCTCCCCCTTTGACAACAATGCCAAAGTGGAGGCACAAGCTTCCAAGCTCCACTATGCTGCTCCGCCTATGGAGTAGCATCCTTCAACACATCAATCCTATAAGATCTGACATGGTAGTACCTGACTGATGTGGAGCACACAACTTTAGTTTACCTCATGAAGGGGAAGAACCCCTAATTCACCTCTCAAATAGGTAAATGTAGTCTTTGGTAAGGGCTTAGTGAATATGTTTGCTAGCTGCTCCTTACTGGAAACATGTTATAATACAAACTCTTTATTCTAAACCTTTCCTCTCAAGAAATGATTCTTGAGCTCAATATGCTTGGTCCTAGCATGCAATACTGGATTTTTGGAAATATTGATTGCAATAGTATTATCACAGAAAATAATCACTAGTTCAGATATAGTCACTTTGAAGCCATCCAATGCATGCTTCATCCAGACTACTTGAGTGGAGCTCATAAATGTTTCCACATACTTCGCTTGAGGTGTAGACTGGGAAATACAACTCTGCTTCTTGCTCGTCCATGAGACTAGTCTTCCACTAAGGAAGAATGCTCCACCAGTTATGCTCTTTGAGTTGTCCACATTACCTGCCCAATCTGCATCAGTAAACACTTTGAGATCAAAGTTTCCATTATATGGATACCACAATCCATAATCAACTATTCCCTTCAAATATCTAAGAATCCTCTTTACCGCTACCAAGTGGGATTCTCCTGGATTCTTCTGAAAATGAGCAACTATGCCTACTGCATCAGCAATTCCGGTCTGTGATGCACCACATAGTGTAGCTTACCAATCATTGACTCGTACTCCTTCTCATCCACCAACACTGAATCATCGTCCTTAGTCAGTTTGTAGCCGATCACCATCGGTGTTCGAACAAGTTTTCTCTCCTCCATGCCAAAGGTTTTCAATACCTCTTTGATATATTTGGACTAGGTAATGTAGATTCCTTCCTTCATCTGCTGAATCTGTAGACCAATGAAAAACTTTATTTCTCCAATCAGAGACATTTCAAACTCCTTTTTCATCACATCTGCAAATGCATGACTCATTTAATCATCTCCTCCAAAGATTATTTCATCTACAAATACTTCACAGATCAGTATCTGATCATCTTTAGATTTTAGGTAGATGTTGTTGTCTGAACACATGTTCTCAAAAATACTATCTTCACAAGATGAGAGTGTAACCGTTCATACCATGCCCTTGGTGCTTGTTTCAATCCATACAGGGCCTTGTGTAATCTAAATACCATGTCACTATCCTCTGACAAGGAAAACCCATCTGGTTTCTCAAATATACACTTCTTCTTCTAGGATTCCATTCAAGAATGCAGACTTTACATCCATCTAGTATACCTGGAATCCCTTAAATGCTGCAAATCCAAGTAGCATTCAGACACCTTCCAGTCTAGCCACTAGGGCAAATGTTTCTCCATAGTCTTTTCCTTCTTCCTGATCATATCCTTTGCATACAAGTCTTGCCTTGTTTCTTAACACTGTGCCTTCTTCATTCAGCTTATTCCTGAAGACCCATTCGCTACCTATGACATTCTTGTGTTCCAGTCTGGGTACCAAGGACCATGTTGCATTGTTCTTTATCTGGTCCAACTCCTCTTCCATTGCCTTTATCCAGTATTCATCGGTAAGTGCCTCTCTGGTGGTCTTAGGCTCAAATTCTAAAATCATGTAGGAGTTTTCTTTCATCTTTCTCCTTGTGAGTATCCCTGCATCTTTGTCTCCAATGATCTGCTTCGGATCATGATGCAGTTTTACATACCTAGGAATGACCCTTGATGGTTCCACTTGCTCTTCCTCTTCTTCTTCCACTTCATCTTCTTCCTCTCCTACTGCAACTTCTACTGGTATAGAAACACTAAGGTCTTTGCAATGTTTGTCACTTGTTTCTGTCTTAACCGATTCCCAGAAGTCTAAAACCGGTTCATCTTCTGTTTGATTCCTGTCGGTTTCCTCAGGCTTCTCATGGGATTCATAAAATCTGACATTGATACTCTCAACAATTTTTCGAGTCCTGTTGTTGTAGCACTTGAGAGATTTTCTTTTAGTGGAATATCCCAAAAATATTCCTTCATCACACTTAGCATCAAACTTTCTCAGATGCTCACCTCTCCTGATATAGCACTTGTTGCCAAATAGTTTGAAATAACTTACATTAGGAGTTCTCTCGTTCCAGTACTCATAGGGGGTTTTGTCTTTACCTTTCTTGATGATTACCTGGTTCATAGTATAGACTGCACTTGTTACCTCTTCTCTCCAAAATGTGTGAGCTACCTCTCCTTGGATCAACATAGTTCCGACCACTTCAACTACAGTCGTGTTATTCCTCTCTACTATGTCATTCTTCTGTGGTGTGCTTGGGGCAAACAACTTCTTCTTGATGTCATTCTCTTCACAATACTTATTGAATTCATTAGAAGTGAACTCATCTCCCTGATCGATTCTAAGGGATTTTATTCTTCTACCACACTCCTTCTCAACCAATGCTTTGAAGACTTTGAACTTTCCAAATGCCACAGACTTGTCTTTCAAGAATGTGACCCACATCATTCCTGAGTAATCATCAGTATGAATAATGAATTATCAATTTCCCTGAATACTTCTTGTTTTCATCGGACCACACAGATCAGTGTGCACTAGATCAAGTAAGTTCTCTGCTGAAAAAGACTTACCTTTGAATGTTGAGGAAGACATCTTCCTAAGTTGACATTCTCTGCACAAATCATTCTCCGGTTTGTTCAGCAAAAGGCAACCCTCTTACTACCTTGATATTACTAGCCTTTACTATAATATCAAAGTTTATATGATAGAGTCTCCTATGCCATATCCAACTATCATCAAGCTTTGCCATCAGATACTGACTGATCTGGGCATTAAGCTCAAACAGGTTTCCTTTGTTCTGTTTACCGGTGGCAATAAGTTCACCATTCTTTCCGATTTTTTTGCAGACCCCACCTTTGAACTCCAGAATAAGTCCTTTGTCGTTCAATTGAGCAACACTCAAAAGGTTGTGCTTAAGGCCTTCCACCCAGTAGACATCATCCGCACTACTCTTTCCATTAAGTGAGATGGATCCTTTTCCTTTTACCATGCAAGGTGCATCGTTGCCAAACCGGACAACACCTCCATCATATTCTTCCAGAGTCAAAAACTTTCTCCAGTCACCAGTCATGTGGTGAGAACACCCGCTATCAATGATCCACTCATTAGAGTTGTCAATGCGAGTGACAAGGGCTTTCTTGTTAGACACCTCTTCCTTGACAGCTATAAACACTATGTCCTCACTCTCTTTATCCTTAGATTAATCATTGGTAACACCTTCATCCACTGCAACAAGACAATTTCTCCTACCTCCTCCTTTATACTTTCTAAACCTTTCCAGTTTATCCTTATTGTCATTGTTAGGATAGTTAACAACTGTATGTCCTATATTATTGTAGGAAAAACACTTGAAAGTAAGCTTACCTCTATATTTTTAGGTGCCTTTTGGAAGTCTCTTGGTGAGAAGATTTTGAAACTCCATAAGAATCTTCTCATCATCCATATCTCTACTTGGCCTGGATTTATAACTAGTGCTAACCTCTTTTTCTCTCTTGGTAGGTGCGGAGGAAGCAGATGCTTTGAAGGCTTACTTAGGCTTCTGAATGCTACCATCAAAACTATTCAGCAATAATCGAGTCTAAGGCTACCTTTGTTATGTTGATAGACCTTATATCTTGGATAGCAGCAACCCTGATTGCATAGATTAGTAACAATGATCTCAAAACTTTACGGATGACGGTGGCATCGTTAATTGTTCCACCAGTGCTCTTGATACGTCCAACAACAATCTTGATCCATATGCCATAATGCTGAATGGTCTCACCTTCAACCATCCTCATGCCTTCAAATTTTCCTCTAAGGCTTTCTTCCTTAGCCCGCTTGACATGCTCATCACCGCCATGAAAGATATTCAGTGTGTCCCATACATCCTTAGGATTTTCCTTATCTTATACATCAATGAACTCAATATTGGACATGCTACTAATAAGGGCTTCCATGACTTGCCCATTTTCTTGAATCTCTTTTTTCTGGTCATCGATCAGAGTCCCATAAGGGATTACATAGGCATTCTCAACATAGCTCTAGTGTTGAGCACCCAAACTCTTGATATAAATCTTCATTCTGTCCTTCCATATTTTGAAGTTTTCCTTATTGAACTTAGGACCTTCCCTCTTCATCATTAGAGCAAGATCTTTTTCCTCAAGTGGTTAAGCTTATATCACTGAGGACCTGGCGGTGCTTTGATACCAATTTATGAATAATGATGAACAACTAATACCCTAACCAGTACTGGGGGGGGGGGGGGTGAATCAGTACACACAAAAACTTGCTTCAATATTTTGACACTCTCTAATCATAGATAACCAATCGTCTATACCACTGTAGTTAACCATAGCAATACCAGTTAATAGAAATACTTCAGACTGTTAAACTAGTAAAACAAAAGTACTTCAAATAGCATCCAGCAATTCTCAAATCTAGATAGCTATTTTACTAGTTTGATCATACATGAGCTGCATTAGTAATATCACAACCATTTAGCACTGCATGCATATTCAACTGAGAAAATGCTACTCAATCATCACATGAAAAAAAATACATAGACCATGACACAAAGATTTTTCACGTGGAAACCCAAATTGGACAAGCCACAATGGGGATGAATACCCACAAGCTTGTTTCTGAACTCTTTTGAAGTCCGCTCTGTTAGGAGCCTAGTCTGGTTAAAGACTTTACAATAAGGTTATGTTAGGAACTGATCTTGTCAGGGCTCACCCGGTTAAGGGATCGCTATAAACCTTGTTAAAGGTTACCTCGCATGAGGATTTAAAGAACTCAATGAGCTTGAGTCACCTAGTTAGAGGATTTGCGACAAGCTTGTTAAAGCTACCTGGTCAAGGGATTTTCTTTCTGTTGAAATGATTAGAAGAAAACAAATAAAACTCTGATCTGATAACAACACTACTTTACTAAGGCAAATCCTTTTCAGTTCCTCTCTTCTGCAATCACACTCTGTAGACTCCTTACTCTGGTTTGGCAAGTATCAAGTCTCCAACACACATACATAAACACAACTTTTTCCAACATAAACAATAAAAAACATCATCGATCTTATAGACAACAATTAGGTCGGTAGCATAAACCCTAAACCCTAAATATTTAGGTTTTTAGTTACAAGCGGTTCGATCATGACCGTTAAAATGCAATGCATAGAATAAAACAATCTAAGAAAGATCTCAAGTTATTCTGCATCCTGCAATCTTCACCGCACTTGGAAATCAGTAACCCATCACACGTTCTTCACACAATGCTAATAGAAGAGCACATTCTTGAGGTAGACATTCAATGCATTCGCTCCTCACATGCAGGATCATCAAAGAGATTATTAACATGCACATAGCTGACGTGGCATCTCGATCTCATCCTTATCTCTTAACTAACTCATCATAGAATGTCATCGGTTGCACCGCACAAGTCAGATTGCCAAACCGGAAACCCTCGAGCTAAACTGAGACTACAAAACGGTAGTTGAACTGTGAACCCCGATAGCAGTTCACTCCATCCCAATTGACTGTAGCCGCTTCCAGTCTTCACACCGGTTCACCATCTTGAGCATCATATACCGGTTCACTTATTGACATCAATCACAACATACATTATCACCACTTCATCATGTAAAGTTCTAATGCCAATAGCTAACAAGATGAGAGGGGGGGGGGTGAATCATACAAAGTTAATCTTCCATAAAATCAACAGATTTAACCTCGGTAACTTATACTTCAGCAATATAACCAAAAAACTGCTAAACATGCAAACTCATAAACACATAATCATCGTAACACATATAACACCAGATTTAACGTGGAAACCCAAATAGGGAAAAACCACTGTGGGATTTCGGACCCACTAAGAAATATACTCTTCTAGAGTATGCTCGGTTAAAAGAAAATCTTGTTAAAGATTATAAACACATTGCTAGATGTGACCCGGTTAAGGGATTTCCCTCAAATCTGTTAAGTCCACTTGGTTAGACATCTTATATATAAGACAACAACTAACAATTATACCCATCCGAGTGATACTACGCTAGCACTTGATATCTAATTATAAATGTGGTAGAATTTTTATAATTGAATGTATGAATACTTTATCAAACTTTGTTATAATCAACCAATAAAAGTATGAAAAAATATGAAGAAATTTAAAAACATATTGCAATAGAACCAAACGTCTATTTTTTCCTGTAATTGTCTACAATGTAAAAATACTTGAAGAATTCATACTGATAATTTGTGCAATGGTGAAAGAGATTAGTTTTGAAACTATATACCTTATTTTGTTATAGATAGAGTTGTCATAATGGAGCTTCTTATTTTTGTAGATTACTTTGTGTGTAAGCTTGTTACATCAACATTTCGAAGCACACTGTGATTTAAAAAGTTAGAAAGGCAAAGACAAAATAACAAAACACAAAAACACTAAAATACAACTAAAAGCGTAAATAAACGCCAAAATTAGAAATGAATGAGTGTCCAAATGAATAAAGAAACAGATTGCTAGAAATGAATAAGTGTCCAAATGAATAAAGAAACAGATTCCCCTAATGGTAGTGTATGGATTGTTTTGCATTACTAATCATTATCCTAATTAATGAACCCTATGACCTAAAAGATTTCATTGTTCTATTAATACAAACTTTTCTTGTAGTATAAACAATTAATGAGGCATCATAAAAAATTATATATTTTTTAAAATTTCTATTTGTTTTGGTTGAAAAAGAAACATTGCTTGTTTGAAAGAAATTAGATGGGTTGTTTCTTGTTTTTAGATTTTTTTAATTTTTTCTTATGTTTTAAAATAGGATATCTTGATCTTTATTGTTTTGACCCCATTTTGATTTTGAAAGATGAGAAGCATTAGTGAGGTTTTTCCTTTATTAATGGACAATATGTTTGGAATGATTTTAAGACTTTGACTATGTGATAAATTTAATATCAATTTTTTGGTCATATTCCATGATCTATTATGAGTATCACATATTTTTCTAATTCTTAACTCATTCTTATATTATATTTATAAATTTATATTATGTAAGTTTTTTTAATGTACCAGACTTGGATGCAAAAGCGGTTAGCATAGGTGATGACTATGTTATTTTTGAGTCCATATATGATGGAACAAAGGTGGATAATGATAGATTTTTTGTATTGGATAGTTGCAATTTTTTGTATATTAGCTTGTGGATACAGTGGTGGATAGGATAGAAGCTGACTGTGATAGTCTTAATTATAATCTAATATATTTTTTGATGTTATAATTAATAACCCTATACCTAACTTTATATAGAAAAAATAATTTTATTATAATTAAATGTATGATATAATAAAAATTATATTATAAAATGATTGAAAATTATGGTTTCATTTTTAGATAATCTTTGCTTATATAATATAATATATGCTGCAGACAACATAATATTGCAGCCTAGTTAACGTCTGACATGATCCATAAAATGGATGAAGCAAACATTTACATTGACCATAAACATATCCCAAACCTGTATAAGAAACTTTACATATTTCACCTCTTCGTAAAATGCACTGATGGTATCAAAATTTCTATCTGTATTCAGATCTTCAATGTACTATTTGACTAAATCTTTTTGTTTTAAAGCTGCCAAACCAGCAACTGTAGATACCACATAATTGAATGAATCGAACAATTACAACATCCAAATAATGAGATAGAATCATAGCCCATAACATGATAAAAATTTAAACTCTAATATGAAGTCATGAATTTGCCATCATGCCGTCCGGATATGAAACTACTGAATAGTTCATTGCATTTCCTTCAGACTATAAGAAACATATGGAAACAAGCATGTATAACAAGTCACAATACCCTCCTTAGCGGATTCTTCAGGTTGTTTTAGTCGCTTGAAGAACTTTTCATTCAAATTGTCATTTGCGAGTGACCTGTTTCTCGATGAGTAAGACAAGTATTCAGGCGTGAAATACCGGCAGATAAATGGGTGTATTCCAGCAGAAAGATGGCTGTATATCAGCAGGAAAATGCGTGTATTCCAGCAGAAAGATGGCTGTATATCAGCAGAAAAACGGTTGTATGTCGGCGTGACACAATTCCGTGGGGAGAGTTCTCCAGATAGAAAGGGCTGCGGCTATTCTGGCTATAAAACAGACTTTCCTTACAGCCTGTTAGCGACAGGTTAGTCAATTGTGTAAAATAGACGGTGCAAAATCTGTACTGTCATTTTAGAACAAGAATCATAATTAGGTGTAATTAAATATCTTATATTTAATATTTTTTATTGAATTCTTCAAAATATCGATTATTGATTGGTTTTGAGATTTTGTTAATAAACTTCTAATTATTTGACCCAACTGTGATCATATTCAACTCCTTAATTGTAAATGGTCCTCATACAATAAATATACGATCCTGATAGTGCCGCACTGTGTCTGAAAATTTCTCAGATCAATACTTGACGTGGATTAAAAAAGTAACCCCCAAATACCACGACCATTCTCATTTCTCCTTGTAAATCTTTAATCTTCCATTGAAAATCATTCAGGTTATTATTATTATACTTTGAATTCCAAACTTGCTTAAATCTCTGCAATCCATAGGATAGACCAATTTCAAAAGCGATTAAAAGGGCAGTAAAAGGCCACTGCCCTCGCTCCTTCCCAACACTCACAACGAACCCTAAAACTGCAATCTGTCACTGCCTTTAAAAGCTATCATCGATCGTATTGTTTGTCCAGCAATAACACAAATAACATAAAAAGGAAAAGGGTGTTTCCTTGCTCTTGCAGTACTACGCCACCTTAAAGTTTAGGTATTTCCTATTTTATAGGAATTTCATGTTATATTATGTCTTCTATTTCTCCATGGTGAGTAATGGAAGCTCTCAGGAATGCTTCACAATGATTTATAGTTTTAGTTAGACACGAATACAAAGTAGGAAAAATGATATTCGCCTCACTCAGAGCTGCAGTAAAGCTGTTGTATTCAATGAAACGAATTAGGGACTTTATTTTTCATGGTTGGAACATAAATATATTGATTCAAATCTGCTTATACCTAGAAGGTATTTTTCGCATATCAATATGTCATAAATCTGTTTAGTTGTTTACTGAAACAAACTTTTCGAATTGATGGAGTCCATGCTTGTAGAGTTGTATTTTGCATTATTTATTAATAGAGGTGGAGGTAGTCATTTAGTGGATCACGTTAAACTTGTGTTTTGTGTTTATGTGATTAGCTTTCTCCTGTTTTGTATTAATTTCTTCGCTCGTTTATAACTAACACAAATTATCATAATTAAATAAATCATTTGATTATTGTAAAATAACATAATTATCCTGTCAAATGAAATTCTTAAACTCTTGTAGAATAAAATTGATTTATTATCAGAGTGTGGTATTTTTTTCAATCATCTTAATAAAATAAATCTTTGACAGAGTAATATCATTGTTTTCCTCTATTAAAAAGCTCCTAGTATTTTAGTAGACACCTTTACAAATAATGAATGTTGTTTCATGATGTACAATAAACCTCCTCCATCGAGGATGGAGCAAAAATAATTTCAATTTTCTTTTCAAAGTTTCTTCTTCCTCTATAATAAACCTCCTCTATCAGAAAATGATAAAACCCTTGACAGGATGAATGAGAAACTATGCGAAACTATAGTTATGGGGAATCCAAAACAGCTGTGCGAACAATTATTCTTCAATTTGCACCCATCTCATATCCAGTAATCTCTCGAATATTTACCTGAACTTGGATTTGCTTTTCTTTAATCCGCACTTAGTTTTCAAGAATGCTCGGTGCCTTTGGTGGCAAAGGGAAGATGAGGACATATTGCATGGTTATTCCTTTCCAACCAAAACAATACCCCAATAAACTACTATCAAGATGCAGAAAGCTTTTCACTTTGAAAAATCTAATGCAGATTTCCTTTCCTACATACGCATAAATATGAGTTAACATATGAGATTTATAATACAATTTAAAAAAATAAAAATAAAAATTAAATGTATCAAAAACAAAAGAAATATAATACTAATCTCTATTGACTTCCATCTTCTAAACACATTTCCATTGCTTGTGCTCTCCACCAAACTGCTGGAGTTCTCCACTACACTCAAGGAAGAAAACAACCTAAGAACTATATGAAAAATGATAATTAAGTTGAAAAAAAAAAAATCAATGTAATGTGAAAAAGGGGAAAATAATGAATCTAAAATTGAAAGACTCATTCACTTACCTGTATACTTTCCTCCATCCATTAATGCTTTTCAATAGCATAGAACACACTTGACCCAACTGTGCAATTCGTTTGACGCAATCTGATGCTATTATTGTAGGTCTGTAGAGAGTATTATAGGGGGCATAATGAAGCCCACATCTCGGAAGAGATACTTGAAAATAATAGCGAATGTTATGAAAGAAATAGGAGGATCAAGATAGAAAGGCAGGCTGAATCCCCCATCAAATGAAACGCATAATATGCCTGAAAAGCTACAGTTGCTTCTTCTTCTTCTTGTCTGGACAGGAATGGACAAAGTTATAATGATTTCATATAAATATTTTTTATAATGCATTCCAGTACATATACATACCTCTGCAGATATCTCTTGCCGTCCAATTTATTTGATTGTCTAGAGTATTTAAGAGATGAAAAATATATTTCTATTTCAACTAGATAATTTAGGAAATGAAATCTAAATAAATTATATTATGCATAAAATTTGAAGCTACAGAATTCTTTTAGGACTGATTATCCTAGTCACCCTAACCTGGGCCTATCTTGTACGCTTTATAGTAAACATTTTTTTTGAATGCATTGATTTAATTCAATATACTTTTTATTCAACAGATCTCTCTCAATGATCTGTGATTTAACAGATTATATAGACGAGGATGAACACAGAACATCTATTAATGCAAAGAATTTTCTGTTCTATGTCTGAGAAAGTTGAAAAGAAAGGAAGGAAAGAAAGACAATTATCAAAAATATTATATTGCTTTTTTTGAATTTTTTTTTGAATAGGGCTAAAGAGTATGCATTTGTCTTCAAATATGAGAAAAATTTCACATAGGATGATGATATTCTTTTTCAATAATTTGGGTAAAAAATGAGAGATGGTGTGAAAAGATAGTTTGAAGTATTGTCTACCCTTGTATGATTTTGTGATGGCCTTCATTTGTGCACAAGGATCCCAATAAGTATGTTAGATTTGGGGAGGGCCTTTCTTCATTGACACAAAATAGACAGTGTGGAAGATAATGAGAAGAGCTGGTAATTGTACTTTTCTATTCCTTGTCATTTAGTCATTTGAATATTATAGTGTTGAAAATTTATGATGAAAATTTTAATTACTTGGCATGTTCGAACAATATGACAATGTACATTTCAATACAGATGTATGTTTCTCACTTGATAACTTTATATACGATGTCAAGTTGTCAGGTATATAAAGTTGTCAAATGAGAAAACATACCTCTATTGAAATGTAAATTTTCATATGATTCCAACATACCAAATAATTAAAATTTCATTATAAAATTTCAACAATATAATGTTCAAATGACTAATTGACAAAGAATAGAAAAGTACAAAACACAATTACCAGCACCCTGGCTAAATCTAACACGCTTACTAAGTCCTTATGCACTAATGGAAGCCCTCACAGAATCATACAAATGTAGATAACACCTCAAACTATCTTTTCACACCATCTCTCCTCATTTGTTAACCAGATTGTTAAAGAAGAATATCATCATCCTATGAAAAAAATATCAAATATTTAAGAACAAAATGCATATTAGCCTTATTCAAACTTTTTTTTGAAGAAAACCTACTTCTTCTTGTCTATCGTGACGCAGCCACTTAGGTATCTCATCCACAACTTTCTTACTCCATAATGGAGGAGAGCAGCTTCGTCTCTTTCAAACACTCCTCTCTATTTCTCTCTATTGGATAAGGCAAGATGACGAGTATATTGCATGGTTGCTCCTTTCGGACCACAATAATATCCCAATAAACTATTTATATCCAGATGCAGAAAAATAATTTAAAGTTTTTCAATTAGAAAAATCTAATGCAGAATTGCATAAACATGAGTTAACATATGAGTTTTATAATACAATTATTCTTGAAAAAAAAAAATATTAAAAAAAAAAGAAATATAATACTAATCTCTATTGACTTCCATCTTGTAGGCACACTTCCATTGCTTGTGCTCTCCACCTTATTGTTGGAGTTCTTCACTACAAGAAGCAACAAAACAATTTGAGCAGTATATGGAAACGACATAGCCCTACAACATAAAATTTTTGAACACTCTTTTTGGGCCTAACCCACAAGTTCGCACCTCCTAGGTCATTCAAACAAGTGAAGGCCATGAGATAGAGGAGGACTCATTTGGAAAAATGGATGGGTGGAGTGAAATAAATAGTTGAATGACTAAATTGAAATTACTCAAAGTAGATAGTGGGTAGGTAGATAAAATAAATGGTTTGAAACAAGCTATCCAATAGCTAAGAAGGGTAGGTAAGAGAAGTATTGTTTTATTTTAAGAGAAATATTGTTTTGTTTTATTTTCAAAGAGTTGTCTATCCGCAATGGTTACATGAGTAGTGAAGATTTCCAGGGAGTTATTTATGTAATTTTCAACTAAAATTATGCGCAGTTGCAAATAAGTGATCCAATAGTTAAGAATTGTTACTAAGAGATTTTATTTTATCTTTAACGCAAATCAATAATTTCGAGTTTCAAAAAATTGCTTATATGGTCATTGAATGGTTATATAGGATAGTTTTAAATTTTCAAAAAGTTGTTTCTATAATTTTCCACTAAATTTATGTCTCGTAGAATATAGGTGGTCCAATAATTAAGAAAGACAGGCAAGACAAATATTGCTTAAGATTTGTAGGGAGTTGTTTCTATAATTTTCCACCAAACTTATATGCCCCATGGCAAATAGGTGATCTAATAGTTAAGAAGGGTAGGTAAGAGAAATATTGTTTTGTTTGAAAGGCAAATCAATAGTTTTGCTACCAAACTTATGCCCCATGACAAATAAGTGATCTAATAGTTGAGAAGGATAGGTAAGAGAAATATTGTTTTATTTTTATCGAAAATCAATAGTTTTTATTTTCAAAGATTTGTTTATCTCATGAGTTAAAATTTTCAAGGAGTTGTTTATATAAATTTTCACTCAACTTATGTCATGTGACAAATAAGTGATCCAATGGTTAATAAGGGTAGGTAAGAGAAATATTATTTTATTTTATTTTAAAGAAATTATTTAATCATGGGAAGATAAAAATTGAATTTAAATAAACAATGAAGATTATTTAATAAAAGGGATGTGATGAAATAATTACATAAATAATAAATTATTTAATTAACATTGGAGGAAAATTAGATAATTAAAAATTATTTAATTATGAGAAAAGAGGGAAGTTTCAATGTTTGAATTTGAATCAAAAGAATGAAGTTAAATTAAAAGAATGAAGATGAATCAATTAAATAATAAATTATTTAATTAATTCAAGTGGAAAAATTGGTAAAATTAGTGCTCACAAGCATGATACACTTTTTGGCATTTACAATCACTTCATCATCATGTTTTTAATATATCTAATCCTTATCTCAATATGAAACAAGAGCATCATCACAATCCTTGTTCTTCAACATACCACCCCATCAAGACCATGCATGATACCACAACACATTAGGTATAGATATCAACACCCAAAAGGGTGGACATCTAACCAAGAACATCTCTACATCGAACTAACACTTATCGACACATTCAATCTTAATGGCAACACCTTGTCAACATCGGAAACATCAATATTCAATAATCACAACATCCAACGATCATCATACATTACATCAACAACATTAACAGCATACACTTCATCAACAATAACATCAACACAACATATTGCATGTACACATCATCAGTAAGAAGATGTGTCATCTAATCAAGAGCATCTTCATCTCAACACCACTACTATGATCATTAATGATAACACACAATTAGTCCTCAACATATCACACCATCCAACACCTTGAGTATGGATATCAACTAAGAACCCTTTGCACAACACACATCTTTAGTTAACATTAATGACATCACACATCCGATAGAACAATCAACCATTTGATTATCTCCTTAATATTCATCTGTATTTCATATTGATACAACATATTGAATGTAGACATCAACACAGTAATGGTGGACATCCAAAAAAGAGAATACCTTCAAGCTTTAACCATCTTCACATACATTTGAATCACCGCCTGAGTGATGAATAATGATGAACAACTAATACCCTAACCAGTACAGAGAGTGGGGGGTTGAATTAGTACACACAAAAAATTTCTTCAACATTTTGACTTTCTCTGATCACAGATAACCGGTTGTCTATAGCACTGTACTTAACCATAGCAATACCGGTCAACAGAAATACTTCAAACAACTGAACCAATAAAACAAAACTACTTCAAATAGAATCCAACAATTCTCAAATCTAGATATCTATTTTACTAGTTTGATCATGCATGAGTTGCATTAGTAATATCACAACCATTTAGCACTGCATGCATATTCAACTGAACAAAAAATACTCAATCATCACATGAAAAAAAAATACGCAGCCCATGACACACAGATTTTTCATGTGGAAACCCAAATGGAAAAAACCACGATGGGGATGAATACCCACAAGCTTGTTTTTGAACTCTTTTGAAGTCCGCTCTATTAGGAGCCTAGTTTGGTTAAAGAATTTACAATAAGGTTCTATTAGGAATCGATCCTTTTAGGGATCACCCAGTTAAGGGATGGCTATAAACCCTGTAAAAGGTTACCTCGCTAGAGGTTTTAAAGAACTCAGTGAGCTTGAGTCACCTGGTTAGAGGATTTGCAACAAGCTTGTTAGAGCTACCCGGTCAAGGGATTTTCTTTTTGTTGAAATGGTTAGAAGAAAACAGATAAAACTCCGATCTGATAATAACACTACTTTGCTAAGGCAGATCCATTTTCAGTTCCTCTCTTCTGCAATCACACTCTTCAGACTCCTTACTTTCATTTGGCAAGTATCAAGTCTCCAACACACATACATAAACATAAATTTTGCCAACACAAACAATAACAAACATCATCGACCTTATAGATAATAATTAGGTCGGTAGCACAAACCTTAAACCCTAAACATTTAGGTTTTTAGTTACAAGTGGTCTAATCCTAACAGTTAAAATGAATTTCATAGAATAAAACAATCTGAGAAATATCTCACGTTATTTTGCATCGTCCAGTCTTCACCACACCTGGAAATCAGTAACCCATCACACGTTCTTCACACACCGCTAAGTGAAGTGCACATTTTTGAGGTAGACATTCAATGCATTCGCTCCTCAAAGAGATTCTTCACATGCACATAGCTGACGTGGCATCTCGATCTCATTCTTATCTCTTAACTAACTCATCACAAAATGTCATCGGTTGCACCGCACAAGTCAGATCGCCAAACCGGAAATCCTCGAGCTGAACTAAGACTACAAACCAGTAGTCGAACTGTGAACTCCGACACCGGTTCACTGCATCATGGTTGACTATAGCCACTTCCAGTCTTCACACCGGTTCATACCGGTTCACTTATTTACATCAATGACAATATACATTATCCCCGCTTCATCATATGCCAACAATCTTCCCCTTTGGCATTGAAGACATTACTCAGTGTATCATTGCTCAGTATTTGCACCATGCTCAGTAACATATACCGGTTGACATATACTGATTCAACTTGAAAGATTACCACCACCACCTGGACTAGTCAGTGTGCACTCTGCCATATATCTTCTTCCCCATACATCATTAGATATCTTCTCCCCCTTTGACAACAATGCCAAAGTGGAGGCACAAGCTTCCAAGCTCCACTATGCTGCTCCGCCTATGGAGTAGCATCCTTCAACACATCAATCCTATAAGATCTGACAGGGTAGTACCTGACTGATGTGGAGCACACAACTTTAGTTTACCTCATGAAGGGGAAGAACCCCTAATTCACCTCTCAAATAGGTAAATGTAGTCTTTGGTAAGGGCTTAGTGAATATGTTTGCTAGCTGCTCCTTACTGGAAACATGTTATAATACAAACTCTTTATTCTAAACCTTTCCTCTCAAGAAATGATTCTTGAGCTCAATATGCTTGGTCCTAGCATGCAATACTGGATTTTTGGAAATATTGATTGCAATAGTATTATCACAGAAAATAATCACTAGTTCAGATATAGTCACTTTGAAGCCATCCAATGCATGCTTCATCCAGACTACTTGAGTGGAGCTCATAAATGTTTCCACATACTTCGCTTGAGGTGTAGACTGGGAAATACAACTCTGCTTCTTGCTCGTCCATGAGACTAGTCTTCCACTAAGGAAGAATGCTCCACCAGTTATGCTCTTTGAGTTGTCCACATTACCTGCCCAATCTGCATCAGTAAACACTTTGAGATCAAAGTTTCCATTATATGGATACCACAATCCATAATCAACTATTCCCTTCAAATATCTAAGAATCCTCTTTACCGCTACCAAGTGGGATTCTCCTGGATTCTTCTGAAAATGAGCAACTATGCCTACTGCATCAGCAATTCCGGTCTGTGATGCACCACATAGTGTAGCTTACCAATCATTGACTCGTACTCCTTCTCATCCACCAACACTGAATCATCGTCCTTAGTCAGTTTGTAGCCGATCACCATCGGTGTTCGAACAAGTTTTCTCTCCTCCATGCCAAAGGTTTTCAATACCTCTTTGATATATTTGGACTAGGTAATGTAGATTCCTTCCTTCATCTGCTGAATCTGTAGACCAATGAAAAACTTTATTTCTCCAATCAGAGACATTTCAAACTCCTTTTTCATCACATCTGCAAATGCATGACTCATTTAATCATCTCCTCCAAAGATTATTTCATCTACAAATACTTCACAGATCAGTATCTGATCATCTTTAGATTTTAGGTAGATGTTGTTGTCTGAACACATGTTCTCAAAAATCCTATCTTCACAAGATGAGAGTGTAACCGTTCATACCATGCCCTTGGTGCTTGTTTCAATCCATACAGGGCCTTGTGTAATCTAAATACCATGTCACTATCCTCTGACAAGGAAAACCCATCTGGTTGCTCAAATATACACTTCTTCTTCTAGGATTCCATTCAAGAATGCAGACTTTACATCCATCTAGTATACCTGGAATCCCTTAAATGCTGCAAATCCAAGTAGCATTCAGACACCTTCCAGTCTAGCCACTAGGGCAAATGTTTCTCCATAGTCTTTTCCTTCTTCCTGATCATATCCTTTGCATACAAGTCTTGCCTTGTTTCTTAACACTGTGCCTTCTTCATTCAGCTTATTCCTGAAGACCCATTCGCTACCTATGACATTCTTGTGTTCCAGTCTGGGTACCAAGGACCATGTTGCATTGTTCTTTATCTGGTCCAACTCCTCTTCCATTGCCTTTATCCAGTATTCATCGGTAAGTGCCTCTCTAGTGGTCTTAGGCTCAAATTCTAAAATCATGTAGGAGTTTTCTTTCATCTTTCTCCTTGTGAGTATCCCTGCATCTTTGTCTCCAATGATCTGCTTCGGATCATGATGCAGTTTTACATACCTAGGAATGACCCTTGATGGTTCCACTTGCTTTTCCTCTTCTTCTTCCACTTCATCTTCTTCCTCTCCTATTGCAACTTCTACTGGTATAGAAACACTAAGGTCTTTGCAATGTTTGTTACTTGTTTCTGTCTTAACCGATTCCCAGAAGGCTAAAACCGGTTCATCTTTTGTTTGATTCTTGTCGGTTTCCTCAGGCTTCTCATGGGATTCATAAACTCTGACATTGATACTCTCAACAATTTTTCGAGTCCTGTTGTTGTAGCACTTGAGAGATTTTCTTTTAGTGGAATATCCCAAAAATATTCCTTCATCACACTTAGCATCAAACTTTCTCAGATGCTCACCTCTCCTGATCTAGCACTTGTTGCCAAATAGTTTGAAATAACTTACATTAGGAGTTCTCACATTCCAGTACTCATAGGGGGTTTTGTCTTTACCTTTCTTGATGATTACCTGGTTGATAGTATAGACTGCACTTGTTACCTCTTCTCTCCAAAATGTGTGAGCTACCTCTCCTTGGATCAACATAGTTCCGACCACTTCAACTACAGTCGTGTTATTCCTCTCTACTATGTCATTCTTCTGTGGTGTGCTTGGGGCAAACAACTTCTTCTTGATGTCATTCTCTTCACAATACTTATTGAATTCATCAGAAGTGAACTCATCTCCCTGATCGATTCTAAGGGATTTTATTCTTCTACCGCACTCCTTCTCAACCAACGCTTTGAAGACTTTGAACTTTCCAAATGCCACAGACTTGTCTTTCAAGAATGTGACCCACATCATTCTTGAGTAATCATCAGTAAGAATAATGAAATACCAATTTCCCTGAATACTTCTTGTTTTCATCGGACCACACAGATCGGTGTGCACTAGATCAAGTAAGTTCTCTGCTGAAAAAGACTTACCTTTGAATGTTGAGGAAGACATCTTCCCAAGTTGACATTCTCTGCTCAAATCATTCTCCGGTTTGTTCAGCAAAAGGCAACCCTCTTACTACCTTGATATTACTAGCCTTTACTATATTATCAAAGTTTATATGATAGAGTCTCCTATGCCATATCCAACTATCATCAAGCTTTGCCATCAGATACTGACTGATCTGGGCATTAAGCTCAAACAGGTTTCCTTTGTTCTGTTTACCGGTGGCAATAAGTTCACCATTCTTTCCGATTTTTTTGCAGACCCCACCTTTGAACTCCAGAATAAGTCCTTTGTCGTTCAATTGAGCAACACTCAAAAGGTTGTGCTTAAGGCCTTCCACCCAGTAGACATCATCCGCACTACTCTTTCCATTAAGTGAGATGGATCCTTTTCCTTTTACCATGCAAGGTGCATCGTTGCCAAACCGGACAACACCTCCATCATATTCTTCCAGAGTCAAAAACTTTCTCCAGTCACCAGTCATGTGGTGAGAACACCCGCTATCAATGATCCACTCATTAGAGTTGTCAATGCGAGTGACAAGGGCTTTCTTGTTAGACACCTCTTCCTTGACAGCTATAAACACTATGTCCTCACTCTCTTTATCCTTAGATTAATCATTGGTAACACCTTCATCCACTGCAACAAGACAATTTCTCCTACCTCCTCCTTTATACTTTCTAAACCTTTCCAGTTTATCCTTATTGTCATTGTTAGGATAGTTAACAACTGTATGTCCTATATTATTGTAGGAAAAACACTTGAAAGTAAGCTTACCTCTATATTTTTAGGTGCCTTTTGGAAGTCTCTTGGTGAGAAGATTTTGAAACTCCATAAGAATCTTCTCATCATCCATATCTCTACTTGGCCTGGATTTATAACTAGTGCTAACCTCTTTTTCTCTCTTGGTAGGTGCGGAGGAAGCAGATGCTTTGAAGGCTTACTTAGGCTTCTGAATGCTACCATCAAAACTATTCAACAATAATCGAGTCTAAGGCTACCTTTGTTATGTTGATAGACCTTATATCTTGGATAGCAGCAACCCTGATTGCATAGATTAGTAACAATGATCTCAAAACTTTACGGATGACGGTGGCATCGTTAATTGTTCCACCAGTGCTCTTGATACGTCCAACAACAATCTTCATCCATATGCCATAATGCTGAATGGTCTCACCTTCAACCATCCTCATGCCTTCAAATTTTCCTCTAAGGCTTTCTTCCTTAGCCCGCTTGACATGCTCATCACCGCCATGAAAGATATTCAGTGTGTCCCATACATCCTTAGGATTTTCCTTATCTTATACATCAATGAACTCAATATTGGACATGCTACTAATAAGGGCTTCCATGACTTGCCCATTTTCTTGAATCTCTTTTTTCTGGTCATCGATCAGAGTCCCATAAGGGATTACATAGGCATTCTCAACATAGCTCTAGTGTTGAGCACCCAAACTCTTGATATAAATCTTCATTCTGTCCTTCCATATTTTGAAGTTTTCCTTATTGAACTTAGGACCTTCCCTCTTCATCATTAGAGCAAGATCTTTTTCCTCAAGTGGTTAAGCTTATATCACTGAGGACCTGGCGGTGCTTTGATACCAATTTATGAATAATGATGAACAACTAATACCCTAACCAGTACTGGGGGGGGGGGGTGAATCAGTACACACAAAAACTTGCTTCAATATTTTGACACTCTCTAATCATAGATAACCAATCGTCTATACCACTGTAGTTAACCATAGCAATACCAGTTAATAGAAATACTTCAGACTGTTAAACTAGTAAAACAAAAGTACTTCAAATAGCATCCAGCAATTCTCAAATCTAGATAGCTATTTTACTAGTTTGATCATACATGAGCTGCATTAGTAATATCACAACCATTTAGCACTGCATGCATATTCAACTGAGAAAATGCTACTCAATCATCACATGAAAAAAAATACATAGACCATGACACAAAGATTTTTCACGTGGAAACCCAAATTGGACAAGCCACAATGGGGATGAATACCCACAAGCTTGTTTCTGAACTCTTTTGAAGTCCGCTCTGTTAGGAGCCTAGTCTGGTTAAAGACTTTACAATAAGGTTATGTTAGGAACTGATCTTGTCAGGGCTCACCCGGTTAAGGGATCGCTATAAACCTTGTTAAAGGTTACCTCGCATGAGGATTTAAAGAACTCAATGAGCTTGAGTCACCTAGTTAGAGGATTTGCAACAAGCTTGTTAAAGCTACCTGGTCAAGGGATTTTCTTTCTGTTGAAATGATTAGAAGAAAACAAATAAAACTCTGATCTGATAACAACACTACTTTACTAAGGCAAATCCTTTTCAGTTTCTCTCTTCTACAATCACACTCTGTAGACTCCTTACTCTGGTTTGGCAAGTATCAAGTCTCCAACACACATACAAAAACACAACTTTTTCCAACATAAACAATAAAAAACATCATCGATCTTATAGACAACAATTAGGTCGGTAGCATAAACCCTAAACCCTAAATATTTAGGTTTTTAGTTACAAGCGGTTCGATCATGACCGTTAAAATGCAATGCATAGAATAAAACAATCTAAGAAAGATCTCAAGTTATTCTGCATCCTGCAATCTTCACCGCACTTGGAAATCAGTAACCCATCACACGTTCTTCACACAATGCTAATAGAAGAGCACATTCTTGAGGTAGACATTCAATGCATTCGCTCCTCACATGCAGGATCATCAAAGAGATTATTAACATGCACATAGCTGACGTGGCATCTCGATCTCATCCTTATCTCTTAACTAACTCATCATAGAATGTCATCGGTTGCACCGCACAAGTCAGATTGCCAAACCGGAAACCCTCGAGCTGAACTGAGACTACAAAACGGTAGTTGAACTGTGAACCCCGATAGCAGTTCACTCCATCCCAATTGACTATAGCCGCTTCCAGTCTTCACACCGGTTCACCATCTTGAGCATCATATACCGGTTCACTTATTGACATCAATCACAACATACATTATCACCACTTCATCATGTAAAGTTCTAATGCCAATAGCTAACAAGACGAGAGGGGGGGGGGTGAATCATACAAAGTTAATCTTCCATAAAATCAACAGATTTAACCTCGGTAACTTATACTTCAGCAATATAACCAAAAAACTGCTAAACATGCAAACTCATAAACACATAATCATCGTAACACATATAACACCAGATTTAGCGTGGAAACCCAAATAGGGAAAAACCACTGTGGGATTTCGGACCCACTAAGAAATATACTCTTCTAGAGTATGCTCGGTTAAAAGAAAATCTTGTTAAAGATTATAAACACATTGCTAGATGTGACCCGGTTAAGGGATTTCCCTCAAATCTGTTAAGTCCACTTGGTTAGACATCTTATATATAAGACAACAACTAACAATTATACCCATCCCAGTGATACTACGCTAGCACTTGATATCTAATTATAAATGTGGTAGAATTTTTATAATTGAATGTATGAATACTTTATCAAACTTTTTTATAATCAACCAATAAAAGTATGAAAAAATATGAAGAAATTTAAAAACATATTGCAATAGAACCAAACGTCTATTTTTTCCTGTAATTGTCTACAATGTAAAAATACTTGAAGAATTCATACTGATAATTTGTGCAATGGTGAAAGAGATTAGTTTTGAAACTATATACCTTATTTTGTTATAGATAGAGTTGTCATAATGGAGCTTCTTATTTTTGTAGATTACTTTGTGTGTAAGCTTGTTACATCAACATTTCGAAGCACACTGTGATTTAAAAAGTTAGAAAGGCAAAGACAAAATAACAAAACACAAAAACACTAAAATACAACTAAAAGCGTAAATAAACGCCAAAATTAGAAACGAATGAGTGTCCAAATGAATAAAGAAACAGATTGCTAGAAATGAATAAGTGTCCAAATGAATAAAGAAACAGATTCCCCTGATGGTAGTGTATGGATTGTTTTGCATTACTAATCATTATCCTAATTAATGAACCCTATGACCTAAAAGATTTCATTGTTCTATTAATACAAACTTTTCTTGTAGTATAAACAATTAATGAGGCATCATAAAAAATTATATATTTTTTAAAATTTCTATTTGTTTTGGTTGAAAAAGAAACATTGCTTGTTTGAAAGAAATTAGATGGGTTGTTTCTTGTTTTTAGATTTTTTTAATTTTTTCTTATGTTTTAAAATAGGATATCTTGATCTTTATTGTTTTGACCCCATTTTGATTTTGAAAGATGAGAAGCATTAGTGAGGTTTTTCCTTTATTAATGGACAATATGTTTGGAATGATTTTAAGACTTTGACTATGTGATAAATTTAATATCAATTTTTTGGTCATATTCCATGATCTATTATGAGTATCACACATTTTTCTAATTCTTAACTCATTCTTATATTATATTTATAAATTTATATTATGTAAGTTTTTTTAATGTACCAGACTTGGATGCAAAAGCGGTTAGCATAGGTGATGACTATGTTATTTTTGAGTCCATATATGATGGAACAAAGGTGGATAATGATAGATTTTTTGTATTGGATAGTTGCAATTTTTTGTATATTAGCTTGTGGATACAGTGGTGGATAGGATAGAAGCTGACTGTGATAGTCTTAATTATAATCTAATATATTTTTTGATGTTATAATTAATAACCCTATACCTAACTTTATATAGAAAAAATAATTTTATTATAATTAAATGTATTATATAATAAAAATTATATTATAAAATGATTGAAAATTATGGTTTCATTTTTAGATAATCTTTGCTTATATAATATAATATATGCTGCAGACAACATAATATTGCAGCCTAGTTAACGTCTGACATGATCCATAAAATGGATGAAGCAAACATTTACATTGACCATAAACATATCCCAAACCTGTATAAGAAACTTTACATATTTCACCTCTTCGTAAAATGCACTGATGGTATCAAAATTTCTATCTGTATTCAGATCTTCAATGTACTATTTGACTAAATCTTTTTGTTTTAAAGCTGCCAAACCAGCAACTGTAGATACCACATAATTGAATGAATCGAACAATTACAACATCCAAATAATGAGATAGAATCATAGCCCATAACATGATAAAAATTTAAACTCTAATATGAAGTCATGAATTTGCCATCATGCCGTCCGGATATGAAACTACTGAATAGTTCATTGCATTTCCTTCAGACTATAAGAAACATATGGAAACAAGCATGTATAACAAGTCACAATACCCTCCTTAGCGGATTCTTCAGGTTGTTTTAGTCGCTTGAAGAACTTTTCATTCAAATTGTCATTTGCGAGTGACCTGTTTCTCGATGAGTAAGACAAGTATTCAGGCGTGAAATACCGGCAGATAAATGGGTGTATTCCAGCAGAAAGATGGCTGTATATCAGCAGGAAAATGCGTGTATTCCGGCAGAAAGATGGCTGTATATCAGCAGAAAAACGGTTGTATGTCGGCGTGAGACAATTCCGTGGGGAGAGTTCTCCAGATAGAAAGGGCTGCGGCTATTGTGGCTATAAAACAGACCTTTCTTACAGCCTGTTAGCGACAGGTTAGTCAATTGTGTAAAATAGACGGTGCAAAATCTGTACTGTCATTTTAGAACAAGAATCATAATTAGGTGTAATTAAATATCTTATATTTAATATTTTTTATTGAATTCTTCAAAATATCGATTATTGATTGGTTTTGAGATTTTGTTAATAAACTTCTAATTATTTGACCCAACTGTGATCATATTCAACTCCTTAATTGTAAATGGTCCTCATACCATAAATATACGATCCTGATAGTGCCGCACTGTGTCTGAAAATTTCTCAGATCAATACTTGACGTGGATTAAAAAAGTAACCCCCAAATACCACGACCATTCTCATTTCTCCTTGTAAATCTTTAATCTTCCATTGAAAATCATTCAGGTTATTATTATTATACTTTGAATTCCAAACTTGCTTAAATCTCTGCAATCCATAGGATAGACCAATTTCAAAAGCGATTAAAAGGGCAGTAAAAGGCCACTGCCCTCGCTCCTTCCCAACACTCACAACGAACCCTAAAACTGCAATCTGTCACTGCCTTTAAAAGCTATCATCGATCGTATTGTTTGTCCAGCAATAACACAAATAACATAAAAAGGAAAAGGGTGTTTCCTTGCTCTTGCAGTACTACGCCACCTTAAAGTTTAGGTATTTCCTATTTTATAGGAATTTCATGTTATACTATGTCTTCTATTTCTCCATGGTGAGTAATGGAAGCTCTCAGGAATGCTTCACAATGATTTATAGTTTTAGTTAGACACGAATACAAAGTAGGAAAAATGATATTCGCCTCACTCAGAGCTGCAGTAAAGCTGTTGTATTCAATGAAACGAATTAGGGACTTTATTTTTCATGGTTGGAACATAAATATATTGATTCAAATCTGCTTATACCTAGAAGGTATTTTTCGCATATCAATATGTCATAAATCTGTTTAGTTGTTTACTGAAACAAACTTTTCGAATTGATGGAGTCCATGCTTGTAGAGTTGTATTTTGCATTATTTATTAATAGAGGTGGAGGTAGTCATTTAGTGGATCACGTTAAACTTGTGTTTTGTGTTTATGTTATTAGCTTTCTCCTGTTTTGTATCAATTTCTTCGCTCGTTTATAACTAACACAAATTATCATAATTAAATAAATCATTTGATTATTGTAAGATAACATAATTATCATGTCAAATGAAATTCTTAAACTCTTGTAGAATAAAATTGATTTATTATCAGAGTGTGGTATTTTTTTCAATCATCTTAATAAAATAAATCTTTGACAGAGTAATATCATTGTTTTCCTCTATTAAAAAGCTCCTAGTATTTTAGTAGACACCTTTACAAATAATGAATGTTGTTTCATGATGTACAATAAACCTCCTCCATCGAGGATGGAGCAAAAATAATTTCAATTTTCTTTTCAAAGTTTCTTCTTCCTCTATAATAAACCTCCTCTATCAGAAAATGATAAAACCCTTGACAGGATGAATGAGAAACTATGCGAAACTATAGTTATGGGGAATCCAAAACAGCTGTGCGAACAATTATTCTTCAATTTGCACCCATCTCATATCCAGTAATCTCTCGAATATTTACCTGAACTTGGATTTGCTTTTCTTTAATCCGCACTTAGTTTTCAAGAATGCTCGGTGCCTTTGGTGGCAAAGGGGAGATGAGGACATATTGCATGGTTATTCCTTTCCAACCAAAACAATACCCCAATAAACTACTATCAAGATGCAGAAAGCTTTTCACTTTGAAAAATCTAATGCAGATTTCCTTTCCTACATACGCATAAATATGAGTTAACATATGAGATTTATAATACAATTTAAAAAAATAAAAATAAAAATTAAATGTATCAAAAACAAAAGAAATATAATACTAATCTCTATCGCCTTCCATCTTCTAAACACATTTCCATTGCTTGTGCTCTCCACCAAACTGCTGGAGTTCTCCACTACACTCAAGGAAGAAAACAACCTAAGAACTATATGAAAAATGATAATTAAGTTGAAAAAAAAAAAATCAATGTAATGTGAAAAAGGGGAAAATAATGAATCTAAAATTGAAAGACTCATTCACTTACCTGTATACTTTCCTCCATCCATTAATGCTTTTCAATAGCATAGAACACACTTGACCCAACTGTGCAATTCGTTTGACGCAATCTGATGCTATTATTGTAGGTCTGTAGAGAGTATTATAGGGGGCATAATGAAGCCCACATCTCGGAAGAGATACTTGAAAATAATAGCGAATGTTATGAAAGAAATAGGAGGATCAAGATAGAAAGGCAGGCTGAATCCCCCATCAAATGAAACGCATAATATGCCTGAAAAGCTACAGTTGCTTCTTCTTCTTCTTGTCTGGACACGAATGGACAAAGTTATAATGATTTCATATAAATATTTTTTATAATGCATTCCAGTACATATACATACCTCTGCAGATATCTCTTGCCGTCCAATTTATTTGATTGTCTAGAGTATTTAAGAGATGAAAAATATATTTCTATTTCAACTAGATAATTTAGGAAATGAAATCTAAATAAATTATATTATGCATAAAATTTGAAGCTACAGAATTCTTTTAGGACTGATTATCCTAGTCACCCTAACCTGGACCTATCTTGTACGCTTTATAGTAAACATTTTTTTTGAATGCATTGATTTAATTCAATATACTTTTTATTCAACAGATCTCTCTCAATGATCTGTGATTTAACAGATTATATAGACGAGGATGAACACAGAACATCTATTAATGCAAAGAATTTTCTGTTCTATGTCTGAGAAAGTTGAAAAGAAAGGAAGGAAAGAAAGACAATTATCAAAAATATTATATTGCTTTTTTTGAATTTTTTTTTGAATAGGGCTAAAGAGTATGCATTTGTCTTCAAATATGAGAAAAATTTCACATAGGATGATGATATTCTTTTTCAATAATTTGGGTAAAAAATGAGAGATGGTGTGAAAAGATAGTTTGAAGTATTGTCTACCCTTGTATGATTTTGTGATGGCCTTCATTTGTGCACAAGGATCCCAATAAGTATGTTAGATTTGGGGAGGGCCTTTCTTCATTGACACAAAATAGACAGTGTGGAAGATAATGAGAAGAGCTGGTAATTGTACTTTTCTATTCCTTGTCATTTAGTCATTTGAATATTATAGTGTTGAAAATTTATGATGAAAATTTTAATTACTTGGCATGTTCGAACAATATGACAATGTACATTTCAATACAGATGTACGTTTCTCACTTGATAACTTTATATACGATGTCCAGTTGTCAGGTATATAAAGTTGTCAAATGAGAAAACATACCTCTATTGAAATGTAAATTTTCATATGATTCCAACATACCAAATAATTAAAATTTCATTATAAAATTTCAACAATATAATGTTCAAATGACTAATTGACAAAGAATAGAAAAGTACAAAACACAATTACCAGCACCCTGGCTAAATCTAACATGCTTACTAAGTCCTTATGCACTAATGGAAGCCCTCACAGAATCATACAAATGTAGATAACACCTCAAACTATCTTTTCACACCATCTCTCCTCATTTGTTAACCAGATTGTTAAAGAAGAATATCATCATCCTATGAAAAAAATATCAAATATTTAAGAACAAAATGCATATTAGCCTTATTCAAACTTTTTTTTGAAGAAAACCTACTTCTTCTTGTCTATCGTGACGCAGCCACTTAGGTATCTCATCCACAACTTTCTTACTCCATAATGGAGGAGAGCAGCTTCGTCTCTTTCAAACACTCCTCTCTATTTCTCTCTATTGGATAAGGCAAGATGACGAGCATATTGCATGGTTGCTCCTTTCGGACCACAATAATATCCCAATAAACGATTTATATCCAGATGCAGAAAAATAATTTAAAGTTTTTCAATTAGAAAAATCTAATGCAGAATTGCATAAACATGAGTTAACATATGAGTTTTATAATACAATTATTCTTGAAAAAAAAAAATATTTTAAAAAAAAGAAATATAATACTAATCTCTATTGACTTCCATCTTGTAGGCACACTTCCATTGCTTGTGCTCTCCACCTTATTGTTGGAGTTCTTCACTACAAGAAGCAACAAAACAATTTGAGCAGTATATGGTAACGACATAGCCCTACAACATAAAATTTTTGAACACTCTTTTTGGGCCTAACCCACAAGTTCGCACCTCCTAGGTCATTCAAACAAGTGAAGGCCATGAGATAGAGGAGGACTCATTTGGAAAAATGGATGGGTGGAGTGAAATAAATAGTTGAATGACTAAATTGAAATTACTCAAAGTAGATAGTGGGTAGGTAGATAAAATAAATGGTTTGAAACAAGCTATCCAATAGCTAAGAAGGGTAGGTAAGAGAAGTATTGTTTTATTTTAAGAGAAATATTGTTTTGTTTTATTTTCAAAGAGTTGTCTATCCGCAATGGTTACATGAGTAGTTAAGATTTCCAAGGAGTTATTTATGTAATTTTCAACTAAAATTATGCGCAGTTGCAAATAAGTGATCCAATAGTTAAGAATTGTTACTAAGAGATTTTATTTTATCTTTAACGCAAATCAATAATTTCGAGTTTCAAAAAATTGCTTATATGGTCATTGAATGGTTATATAGGATAGTTTTAAATTTTCAAAAAGTTGTTTCTATAATTTTCCACTAAATTTATGTCACCTAGAATATAGGTGGTCCAATAATTAAGAAAGACAGGCAAGACAAATATTGCTTAAGATTTGTAGGGAGTTGTTTCTATAATTTTCCACCAAACTTATATGCCCCATGGCAAATAGGTGATCTAATAGTTAAGAAGGGTAGGTAAGAGAAATATTGTTTTGTTTGAAAGGAAAATCAATAGTTTTGCTACCAAACTTATGCCCCATGACAAATAAGTGATCTAATAGTTGAGAAGGATAGGTAAGAGAAATATTGTTTTGTTTTTATCGAAAATCAATAGTTTTTATTTTCAAAGATTTGTTTATCTCATGAGTTAAAATTTTCAAGGAGTTGTTTATATAAATTTTCACTCAACTTATGTCATGTGACAAATAAGTGATCCAATGGTTAATAAGGGTAGGTAAGAGAAATATTATTTTATTTTATTTTAAAGAAATTATTTAATCATGGGAAGATAAAAATTGAATTTAAATAAACAATGAAGATTATTTAATAAAAGGGATGTGATGAAATACTTACATAAATAATAAATTATTTAATTAACATTGGAGGAAAATTAGATAATTAAAAATTATTTAATTATGAGAAAAGAGGGAAGTTTCAATGTTTGAATTTGAATCAAAAGAATGAAGTTAAATTAAAAGAATGAAGATGAATCAATTAAATAATAAATTATTTAATTAATTCAAGTGGAAAAATTGGTAAAATTAGTGCTCACAAGCATGATACACTTTTTGGCATTTACAATCACTTCATCATCATGTTTTTAATATATCTAATCCTTATCTCAATATGAAACAAGAGCATCATCACAATCCTTGTTCTTCAACATACCACCCCATCAAGACCATGCATGATACCACAACACATTAGGTATAGATATCAACACCCAAAAGGGTGGACATCTAACCAAGAACATCTCTACATCGAACTAACACTTATCGACACATTCAATCTTAATGGCAACACCTTGTCAACATCGGAAACATCAATATTCAATAATCACAACATCCAACGATCATCATACATTACATCAACAACATTAACAACATACACTTCATCAACAATAACATCAACACAACATATTGCATGTAGACATCATCAGTAAGAAGATGTGTCATCCAATCAAGAGCATCTTCATCTCAACACCACTACTATGATCATTAATGATAACACACAATTAGTCCTCAACATATCACACCATCCAACACCTTGAGTATGGATATCAACTAAGAACCCTTTGCACAACACACATCTTTAGTTAACATTAATGACATCACACATCTGATAGAACAATCAACCATTTGATTATCTCCTTAATATTCATCTGTATTTCATATTGATACAACATATTGAATGTAGACATCAACACAGTAATGGTGGACATCCAAAAAAGAGAATACCTTCAAGCTTTAACCATCTTCACATACATTTGAATCACCGCCTGAGTGATGAATAATGATGAACAACTAATACCCTAACCAGTACAAAGAGTGGTGGGTTGAATTAGTACACACAAAAAATTTCTTCAACATTTTGACTTTCTCTGATCACAGATAAGCGGTTGTCTATAGCACTGTACTTAACCATAGCAATACCGGTCAACAGAAATACTTCAAACAACTGAACCAATAAAACAAAACTACTTCAAATAGAATCCAACAATTCTCAAATCTAGATATCTATTTTACTAGTTTGATCATGCATGAGTTGCATTAGTAATATCACAACCATTTAGCACTGCTTGCATATTCAACTGAACAAAAAATACTCAATCATCACATGAAAAAAAAATACGCAGCCCATGACACACAGATTTTTCATGTGGAAACCCAAATGGAAAAAACCACGATGGGGATGAATACCCACAAGCTTGTTTTTGAACTCTTTTGAAGTCCGCTCTATTAGAAGCCTAGTTTGGTTAAAGAATTTACAATAAGGTTCTATTAGGAATCGATCCTTTTAGGGATCACCCAGTTAAGGGATGGCTATAAACCCTGTAAAAGGTTACCTCGCTAGAGGTTTTAAAGAACTCAGTGAGCTTGAGTCACCTGGTTAGAGGATTTGCAACAAGCTTGTTAAAGCTACCCGGTCAAGGGATTTTCTTTTTGTTGAAATGGTTAGAAGAAAACAGATAAAACTCCGATCTGATAATAACACTACTTTGCTAAGGCAGATCCATTTTCAGTTCCTCTCTTCTGCAATCACACTCTTCAGACTCCTTACTTTCATTTGGCAAGTATCAAGTCTCCAACACACATACATAAACATAAATTTTGCCAACACAAACAATAACAAACATCATCGACCTTATAGATAATAATTAGGTCGGTAGCACAAACCTTAAACCCTAAACATTTAGGTTTTTAGTTACAAGTGGTCTAATCCTAACCGTTAAAATGAATTTCATAGAATAAAACAATCTGAGAAATATCTCACGTTATTTTGCATCGTCCAATCTTCACCACACCTGGAAATCAGTAACCCATCACACGTTCTTCACACACCGCTAAGTGAAGTGCACATTTTTGAGGTAGACATTCAATGCATTCGCTCCTCAAAGAGATTCTTCACATGCACATAGCTGACGTGGCATCTCGATCTCATTCTTATCTCTTAACTAACTCATCACAAAATGTCATCGGTTGCACCGCACAAGTCAGATCGCCAAACCGGAAATCCTCGAGCTGAACTAAGACTACAAACCAGTAGTCGAACTGTGAACTCCGACACCGGTTCACTGCATCATGGTTGACTATAGCCACTTCCAGTCTTCACACCGGTTCATACCGGTTCACTTATTTACATCAATGACAATATACATTATCCCCGCTTCATCATATGCCAACAATCTTCCCCTTTGGCATTGAAGGCATTACTCAGTGTATCATTGCTCAGTATTTGCACCATGCTCAGTAACATATACCGGTTGACATATACTGATTCAACTTGAAAGATTACCACCACCACCTAGACTAGTCAGTGTGCACTCTGCCATATATCTTCTTCCCCATACATCATTAGATATCTTCTCCCCCTTTGACAACAATGCCAAAGTGGAGGCACAAGCTTCCAAGCTCCACTATGCTGCTCCGCCTATGGAGTAGCATCCTTCAACACATCAATCCTATAAGATCTGACACGGTAGTACCTGACTGATGTGGAGCACACAACTTTAGTTTACCTCATGAAGGGGAAGAACCCCTAATTCACCTCTCAAATAGGTAAATGTAGTCTTTGGTAAGGGCTTAGTGAATATGTTTGCTAGCTGCTCCTTACTGGAAACATGTTATAATACAAACTCTTTATTCTAAACCTTTCCTCTCAAGAAATGATTCTTGAGCTCAATATGCTTGGTCCTAGCATGCAATACTGGATTTTTGGAAATATTGATTGCAATAGTATTATCACAGAAAATAATCACTAGTTCAGATATAGTCACTTTGAAGCCATCCAATGCATGCTTCATCCAGACTACTTGAGTGGAGCTCATAAATGTTTCCACATACTTCGCTTCAGGTGTAGACTGGGAAATACAACTCTGCTTCTTGCTCGTCCATGAGACTAGTCTTCCACTAAGGAAGAATGCTCCACCAGTTATGCTCTTTGAGTTGTCCACATTACCTGCCCAATCTGCATCAGTAAACAATTTGAGATCAAAGTTTCCATTATATGGATACCACAATCCATAATCAACTATTCCCTTCAAATATCTAAGAATCCTCTTTACCGCTACCAAGTGGGATTCTCCTGGATTCTTCTGAAAATGAGCAACTATGCCTACTGCATCAGCAATTCCGGTCTGTGATGCACCACATAGTGTAGCTTACCAATCATTGACTCGTACTCCTTCTCATCCACCAACACTGAATCATCGTCCTTAGTCAGTTTGTAGCCGATCACCATCGGTGTTCGAACAAGTTTTCTCTCCTCCATGCCAAAGGTTTTCAATACCTCTTTGATATATTTGGACTAGGTAATGTAGATTCCTTCCTTCATCTGCTGAATCTGTAGACCAATGAAAAACTTTATTTCTCCAATCAGAGACATTTCAAACTCCTTTTTCATCACATCTGCAAATGCATGACTCATTTAATCATCTCCTCCAAAGATTATTTCATCTACAAATACTTCACAGATCAGTATCTGATCATCTTTAGATTTTAGGTAGATGTTGTTGTCTGAAAACATGTTCTCAAAAATCCTATCTTCACAAGATGAGAGTGTAACCGTTCATACCATGCCCTTGGTGCTTGTTTCAATCCATACAGGGCCTTGTGTAATCTAAATACCATGTCACTATCCTCTGACAAGGAAAACCCATCTGGTTGCTCAAATATACACTTCTTATTCTAGGATTCCATTCAAGAATGCAGACTTTACATCCATCTAGTATACCTGGAATCCCTTAAATGCTGCAAATCCAAGTAGCATTCAGACACCTTCCAGTCTAGCCACTAGGGCAAATGTTTCTCCATAGTCTTTTCCTTCTTCCTCATCATATCCTTTGCATACAAGTCTTGCCTTGTTTCTTAACACTGTGCCTTCTTCATTCAGCTTATTCCTGAAGACCCATTCGCTACCTATGACATTCTTGTGTTCCAGTCTGGGTACCAAGGACCATGTTGCATTGTTCTTTATCTGGTCCAACTCCTCTTCCATTGCCTTTATCCAGTATTCATCGGTAAGTGCCTCTCTAGTGGTCTTAGGCTCAAATTCTAAAATCATGTAGGAGTTTTCTTTCATCTTTCTCCTTGTGAGTATCCCTGCATCTTTGTCTCCAATGATCTGCTTCGGATCATGATGCAGTTTTACATACCTAGGAATGACCCTTGATGGTTCCACTTGCTTTTCCTCTTCTTCTTCCACTTCATCTTCTTCCTCTCCTACTGCAACTTCTACTGGTATAGAAACACTAAGGTCTTTGCAATGTTTGTCACTTGCTTCTGTCTTAACCGATTCCCAGAAGGCTAAAACCGGTTCATCTTCTGTTTGATTCCTGTCGGTTTCCTCAGGCTTCTCATGGGATTCATAAAATCTGACATTGATACTCTCAACAATTTTTCGAGTCCTGTTGTTGTAGCACTTGAGAGATTTTCTTTTAGTGGAATATCCCAAAAATATTCCTTCATCACACTTAGCATCAAACTTTCTCAGATGCTCACCTCTCCTGATATAGCACTTGTTGCCAAATAGTTTGAAATAACTTACATTAGGAGTTCTCTCGTTCCAGTACTCATAGGGGGTTTTGTCTTTACCTTTCTTGATGATTACCTGGTTCATAGTATAGACTGCACTTGTTACCTCTTCTCTCCAAAATGTGTGAGCTACCTCTCCTTGGATCAACATAGTTCCGACCACTTCAACTACAGTCGTGTTATTCCTCTCTACTATGTCATTCTTCTGTGGTGTGCTTGGGGCAAACAACTTCTTCTTGATGTCAGTCTCTTCACAATACTTATTGAATTCATCAGAAGTGAACTCATCTCCCTGATTGATTCTAAGGGATTTTATTCTTCTACCACACTCCTTCTCAACCAATGCTTTGAAGACTTTGAACTTTCCAAATGCCACAGACTTGTCTTTCAAGAATGTGACCCACATCATTCCTGAGTAATCATCAGTAAGAATAATGAATTACCAATTTCCCTGAATACTTCTTGTTTTCATCGGACCACACAGATCGGTGTGCACTAGATCAAGTAAGTTCTCTGCTGAAAAAGACTTACCTTTGAATGTTGAGGAAGACATCTTCCCAAGTTGACATTCTCTGCACAACTCATTCTCCGGTTTGTTCAGCAAAAGGCAACCCTCTTACTACCTTGATATTACTAGCCTTTACTATATTATCAAAGTTTATATGATAGAGTCTCCTATGCCATATCCAACTATCATCAAGCTTTGCCATCAGATACTGACTGATCTGGGCATTAAGCTCAAACAGGTTTCCTTTGTTCTGTTTACCGGTGGCAATAAGTTCACCATTCTTTCCGATTTTTTTGCAGACCCCACCTTTGAACTCCAGAATAAGTCCTTTGTCTTTCAATTGAGCAACACTCAAAAGGTTGTGCTTAAGGCCTTCCACCCAGTAGACATCATCCGCACTACTCTTTCCATTAAGTGAGATGGATCCTTTTCCTTTTACCATGCAAGGTGCATCGTTGCCAAACCGGACAACACCTCCATCATATTCTTCCAGAGTCAAAAACTTTCTCCAGTCACCAGTCATGTGGTGAGAACACCCGCTATCAATGATCCACTCATTAGAGTTGTCAATGCGAGTGACAAGGGCTTTCTTGTTAGACACCTCTTCCTTGACATCTATAAACACTATGTCCTCACTCTCTTTATCCTTAGATTAATCATTGGTAACACCTTCATCCACTGCAACAAGACAATTTCTCCTACCTCCTCCTTTATACTTTCTAAACCTTTCCAGTTTATCCTTATTGTCATTGTTAGGATAGTTAACAACTGTATGTCCTATATTATTGTAGGAAAAACACTTGAAAGTAAGCTTACCTCTATATTTTTAGGTGCCTTTTGGAAGTCTCTTGGTGAGAAGATTTTGAAACTCCATAAGAATCTTCTCATCATCCATATCTCTACTTGGCCTGGATTTATAACTAGTGCTAACCTCTTTTTCTCTCTTGGTAGGTGCGGAGGAAGCAGATGCTTTGAAGGCTTACTTAGGCTTCTGAATGCTACCATCAAAACTATTCAACAATAATCGAGTCTAAGGATACCTTTGTTATGTTGATAGACCTTATATCTTGGATAGCAGCAACCCTGATTGCATAGATTAGTAACAATGATCTCAAAACTTTACGGATGACGGTGGCATCGTTAATTGTTCCACCAGTGCTCTTGATACGTCCAACAACAATCTTGATCCATATGCCATAATGCTGAATGGTCTCACCTTCAACCATCCTCATGCCTTCAAATTTTCCTCTAAGGCTTTCTTCCTTAGCCCGCTTGACATGCTCATCACCGCCATGAAAGATATTCAGTGTGTCCCATACATCCTTAGGATTTTCCTTATCTTATACATCAATGAACTCAATATTGGACATGCTACTAATAAGGGCTTCCATGACTTGCCCATTTTCTTGAATCTCTTTTTTCTGGTCATCGATCAGAGTCCCATAAGGGATTACATAGGCATTCTCAACATAGCTCTAGTGTTGAGCACCCAAACTCTTGATATAAATCTTCATTCTGTCCTTCCATATTTTGAAGTTTTCCTTATTGAACTTAGGACCTTCCCTCTTCATCATTAAAGCAAGATCTTTTTCCTCAAGTGGTTAAGCTTATATCACTGAGGACCTGGCGGTGCTTTGATACCAATTTATGAATAATGATGAACAACTAATACCCTAACCAGTACTGGGGGGGGGGGGGTGAATCAGTACACACAAAAACTTGCTTCAATATTTTGACACTCTCTAATCATAGATAACCAATCGTCTATACCACTGTAGTTAACCATAGCAATACCAGTTAATAGAAATACTTCAGACTGTTAAACTAGTAAAACAAAAGTACTTCAAATAGCATCCAGCAATTCTCAAATCTAGATAGCTATTTTACTAGTTTGATCATACATGAGCTGCATTAGTAATATCACAACCATTTAGCACTGCATGCATATTCAACTGAGAAAATGCTACTCAATCATCACATGAAAAAAAATACATAGACCATGACACAAAGATTTTTCACGTGGAAACCCAAATTGGACAAACCACAATGGGGATGAATACCCACAAGCTTGTTTCTGAACTCTTTTGAAGTCCGCTCTGTTAGGAGCCTAGTCTGGTTAAAGACTTTACAATAAGGTTATGTTAGGAACTGATCTTGTCAGGGCTCACCCGGTTAAGGGATCGCTATAAACCTTGTTAAAGGTTACCTCGCATGAGGATTTAAAGAACTCAATGAGCTTGAGTCACCTAGTTAGAGGATTTGCAACAAGCTTGTTAAAGCTACCTGGTCAAGGGATTTTCTTTCTGTTGAAATGATTAGAAGAAAACAAATAAAACTCTGATCTGATAACAACACTACTTTACTAAGGCAAATCCTTTTCAGTTCCTCTCTTCTGCAATCACACTCTGTAGACTCCTTACTCTGGTTTGGCAAGTATCAAGTCTCCAGCACACATACATAAACACAACTTTTTCCAACATAAACAATAAAAAACATCATCGATCTTATAGACAACAATTAGGTCGGTAGCATAAACCCTAAACCCTAAATATTTAGGTTTTTAGTTACAAGCGGTTCGATCATGACCGTTAAAATGCAATGCATAGAATAAAACAATCTAAGAAAGATCTCAAGTTATTCTGCATCCTGCAATCTTCACCGCACTTGGAAATCAGTAACCCATCACACGTTCTTCACACAATGCTAATAGAAGAGCACATTCTTGAGGTAGACATTCAATGCATTCGCTCCTCACATGCAGGATCATCAAAGAGATTATTAACATGCACATAGCTGACGTGGCATCTCGATCTCATCCTTATCTCTTAACTAACTCATCATAGAATGTCATCGGTTGCACTGCACAAGTCAGATTGCCAAACCGAAAACCCTCGAGCTGAACTGAGACTACAAAACGGTAGTTGAACTGTGAACCCCGATAGCAGTTCACTCCATCCCAATTGACTATAGCCGCTTCCAGTCTTCACACCGGTTCACCATCTTGAGCATCATATACCGGTTCACTTATTGACATCAATCACAACATACATTATCACCACTTCATCATGTAAAGTTCTAATGCCAATAGCTAACAAGATGAGAGGGGGGGGGTGAATCATACAAAGTTAATCTTCCATAAAATCAACAGATTTAACCTCGGTAACTTATACTTCAGCAATATAACCAAAAAACTGCTAAACATGCAAACTCATAAACACATAATCATCGTAACACATATAACACCAGATTTAACGTGGAAACCCAAATAGGGAAAAACCACTGTGGGATTTCGGACCCACTAAGAAATATACTCTTCTAGAGTATGCTCGGTTAAAAGCAAATCTTGTTAAAGATTATAAACACATTGCTAGATGTGACCCGGTTAAGGGATTTCCTCAAATCTGTTAAGTCCACTTGGTTAGACATCTTATATATAAGACAACAACTAACAATTATACCCATCCGAGTGATACTACGCTAGCACTCGATATCTAATTATAAATGTGGTAGAATTTTTATAATTGAATGTATGAATACTTTATCAAACTTTGTTATAATCACCCAATAAAAGTATGAAAAAATATGAAGAAATTTAAAAACATATTGCTATAGAACCAAACGTCTATTTTTTCCTGTAATTGTCTACAATGTAAAAATACTTGAAGAATTCATACTGATAATTTGTGCAATGGTGAAAGAGATTAGTTTTGAAACTATATACCTTATTTTGTTATAGATAGAGTTGTCATAATGGAGCTTCTTATTTTTGTAGATTACTTTGTGTGTAAGCTTGTTACATCAACATTTCGAAGCACACTGTGATTTAAAAAGTTAGAAAGGCAAAGACAAAATAACAAAACACAAAAACACTAAAATACAACTAAAAGCGTAAATAAACGCCAAAATTAGAAATGAATGAGTGTCCAAATGAATAAAGAAACAGATTGCTAGAAATGAATAAGTGTCCAAATGAATAAAGAAACAGATTCCCCTAATGGTAGTGTATGGATTGTTTTGCATTACTAATCATTATCCTAATTAATGAACCCTATGACCTAAAAGATTTCATTGTTCTATTAATACAAACTTTTCTTGTAGTATAAACAATTAATGAGGCATCATAAAAAATTATATATTTTTTAAAATTTCTATTTGTTTTGGTTGAAAAAGAAACATTGCTTGTTTGAAAGAAATTAGATGGGTTGTTTCTTGTTTTTAGATTTTTTTAATTTTTTCTTATGTTTTAAAATAGGATATCTTGATCTTTATTGTTTTGACCCCATTTTGATTTTGAAAGATGAGAAGCATTAGTGAGGTTTTTCCTTTATTAATGGACAATATGTTTGGAATGATTTTAAGACTTTGACTATGTGATAAATTTAATATCAATTTTTTGGTCATATTCCATGATCTATTATGAGTATCACACATTTTTCTAATTCTTAACTCATTCTTATATTATATTTATAAATTTATATTATGTAAGTTTTTTTAATGTACCAGACTTGGATGCAAAAGCGGTTAGCATAGGTGATGACTATGTTATTTTTGAGTCCATATATGATGGAACAAAGGTGGATAATGATAGATTTTTTGTATTGGATAGTTGCAATTTTTTGTATATTAGCTTGTGGATACAGTGGTGGATAGGATAGAAGCTGACTGTGATAGTCTTAATTATAATCTAATATATTTTTTGATGTTATAATTAATAACCCTATACCTAACTTTATATAGAAAAAATAATTTTATTATAATTAAATGTATGATATAATAAAAATTATATTATAAAATGATTGAAAATTATGGTTTCATTTTTAGATAATCTTTGCTTATATAATATAATATATGCTGCAGACAACATAATATTGCAGCCTAGTTAACGTCTGACATGATCCATAAAATGGATGAAGCAAACATTTACATTGACCATAAACATATCCCAAACCTGTATAAGAAACTTTACATATTTCACCTCTTCGTAAAATGCACTGATGGTATCAAAATTTCTATCTGTATTCAGATCTTCAATGTACTATTTGACTAAATCTTTTTGTTTTAAAGCTGCCAAACCAGCAACTGTAGATACCACATAATTGAATGAATCGAACAATTACAACATCCAAATAATGAGATAGAATCATAGCCCATAACATGATAAAAATTTAAACTCTAATATGAAGTCATGAATTTGCCATCATGCCGTCCGGATATGAAACTACTGAATAGTTCATTGCATTTCCTTCAGACTATAAGAAACATATGGAAACAAGCATGTATAACAAGTCACAATACCCTCCTTAGCGGATTCTTCAGGTTGTTTTAGTCGCTTGAAGAACTTTTCATTCAAATTGTCATTTGCGAGTGACCTGTTTCTCGATGAGTAAGGCAAGTATTCAGGCGTGAAATACCGGCAGATAAATGGGTGTATTCCAGCAGAAAGATGGCTGTATATCAGCAGGAAAATGCGTGTATTCCGGCAGAAAGATGGCTGTATATCAGCAGAAAAACGGTTGTATGTCGGCGTGAGACAATTCCGTGGGGAGAGTTCTCCAGATAGAAAGGGCTGCGGCTATTCTGGCTATAAAACAGACCTTCCTTACAGCCTGTTAGCGACAGGTTAGTCAATTGTGTAAAATAGACGGTGCAAAATCTGTACTGTCATTTTAGAACAAGAATCATAATTAGGTGTAATTAAATATCTTATATTTAATATTTTTTATTGAATTCTTCAAAATATCGATTATTGATTGGTTTTGAGATTTTGTTAATAAACTTCTAATTATTTGACCCAACTGTGATCATATTCAACTCCTTAATTGTAAATGGTCCTCATACCATAAATATACGATCCTGATAGTGCCGCACTGTGTCTGAAAATTTCTCAGATCAATACTTGACGTGGATTAAAAAAGTAACCCCCAAATACCACGACCATTCTCATTTCTCCTTGTAAATCTTTAATCTTCCATTGAAAATCATTCAGGTTATTATTATTATACTTTGAATTCCAAACTTGCTTAAATCTCTGCAATCCATAGGATAGACCAATTTCAAAAGCGATTAAAATGGCAGTAAAAGGCCACTGCCCTCGCTCCTTCCCAACACTCACAACGAACCCTAAAACTGCAATCTGTCACTGCCTTTAAAAGCTATCATCGATCGTATTGTTTGTCCAGCAATAACACAAATAACATAAAAAGGAAAAGGGTGTTTCCTTGCTCTTGCAGTACTACGCCACCTTAAAGTTTAGGTATTTCCTATTTTATAGGAATTTCATGTTATATTATGTCTTCTATTTCTCCATGGTGAGTAATGGAAGCTCTCAGGAATGCTTCACAATGATTTATAGTTTTAGTTAGACACGAATACAAAGTAGGAAAAATGATATTCGCCTCACTCAGAGCTGCAGTAAAGCTGTTGTATTCAATGAAACGAATTAGGGACTTTATTTTTCATGGTTGGAACATAAATATATTGATTCAAATCTGCTTATACCTAGAAGGTATTTTTTGCATATCAATATGTCATAAATCTGTTTAGTTGTTTACTGAAACAAACTTTTCGAATTGATGGAGTCCATGCTTGTAGAGTTGTATTTTGCATTATTTATTAATAGAGGTGGAGGTAGTCATTTAGTGGATCACGTTAAACTTGTGTTTTGTGTTTATGTTATTAGCTTTCTCCTGTTTTGTATTAATTTCTTCGCTCGTTTATAACTAACACAAATTATCATAATTAAATAAATCATTTGATTATTGTAAAATAACATAATTATCATGTCAAATGAAATTTTTAAACTCTTGTAGAATAAAATTGATTTATTATCAGAGTGTGGTATTTTTTTCAATCATCTTAATAAAATAAATCTTTGACAGAGTAATATCATTGTTTTCCTCTATTAAAAAGCTCCTAGTATTTTAGTAGACACCTTTACAAATAATGAATGTTGTTTCATGATGTACAATAAACCTCCTCCATCGAGGATGGAGCAAAAATAATTTCAATTTTCTTTTCAAAGTTTCTTCTTCCTCTATAATAAAACTCCTCTATCAGAAAATGATAAAACCCTTGACAGGATGAATGAGAAACTATGCGAAACTATAGTTATGGGGAATCCAAAACAGCTGTGCGAACAATTATTCTTCAATTTGCACCCATCTCATATCCAGTAATCTCTCGAATATTTACCTGAACTTGGATTTGCTTTTCTTTAATCCGCACTTAGTTTTCAAGAATGCTCGGTGCCTTTGGTGGCAAAGGGAAGATGAGGACATATTGCATGGTTATTCCTTTCCAACCAAAACAATACCCCAATAAACTACTATCAAGATGCAGAAAGCTTTTCACTTTGAAAAATCTAATGCAGATTTCCTTTCCTACATACTCATAAATATGAGTTAACATATGAGATTTATAATACAATTTAAAAAAATAAAAATAAAAATTAAATGTATCAAAAACAAAAGAAATATAATACTAATCTCTATTGACTTCCATCTTCTAAACACATTTCCATTGCTTGTGCTCTCCACCAAACTGCTGGAGTTCTCCACTACACTCAAGGAAGAAAACAACCTAAGAACTATATGAAAAATGATAATTAAGTTGAAAAAAAAAAAATCAATGTAATGTGAAAAAGGGGAAAATAATGAATCTAAAATTGAAAGACTCATTCACTTACCTGTATACTTTCCTCCATCCATTAATGCTTTTCAATAGCATAGAACACACTTGACCCAACTGTGCAATTCGTTTGACGCAATCTGATGCTATTATTGTAGGTCTGTAGAGAGTATTATAGGGGGCATAATGAAGCCCACATCTCGGAAGAGATACTTGAAAATAATAGCGAATGTTATGAAAGAAATAGGAGGATCAAGATAGAAAGGCAGGCTGAATCCCCCATCAAATGAAACGCATAATATGCCTGAAAAGCTACAGTTGCTTCTTCTTCTTCTTGTCTGGACACGAATGGACAAAGTTATAATGATTTCATATAAATATTTTTTATAATGCATTCCAGTACATATACATACCTCTGCAGATATCTCTTGCCGTCCAATTTATTTGATTGTCTAGAGTATTTAAGAGATGAAAAATATATTTCTATTTCAACTAGATAATTTAGGAAATGAAATCTAAATAAATTATATTATGCATAAAATTTGAAGCTACAGAATTCTTTTAGGACTGATTATCCTAGTCACCCTAACCTGGGCCTATCTTGTACGCTTTATAGTAAACATTTTTTTTGAATGCATTGATTTAATTCAATATACTTTTTATTCAACAGATCTCTCTCAATGATCTGTGATTTAACAGATTATATAGACGAGGATGACCACAGAACATCTATTAATGCAAAGAATTTTCTGTTCTATGTCTGAGAAAGTTGAAAAGAAAGGAAGGAAAGAAAGACAATTATCAAAAATATTATATTGCTTTTTTTGAATTTTTTTTTCAATAGGGCTAAAGAGTATGCATTTGTCTTCAAATATGAGAAAAATTTCACATAGGATGATGATATTCTTTTTCAATAATTTGGGTAAAAAATGAGAGATGGTGTGAAAAGATAGTTTGAAGTATTGTCTACCCTTGTATGATTTTGTGATGGCCTTCATTTGTGCACAAGGATCCCAATAAGTATGTTAGATTTGGGGAGGGCCTTTCTTCATTGACACAAAATAGACAGTGTGGAAGATAATGAGAAGAGCTGGTAATTGTACTTTTCTATTCCTTGTCATTTAGTCATTTGAATATTATAGTGTTGAAAATTTATGATGAAAATTTTAATTACTTGGCATGTTCGAACAATATGACAATGTACATTTCAATACAGATGTACGTTTCTCACTTGATAACTTTATATACGATGTCAAGTTGTCAGGTATATAAAGTTGTCAAATGAGAAAACATACCTCTATTGAAATGTAAATTTTCATATGATTCCAACATACCAAATAATTAAAATTTCATTATAAAATTTCAACAATATAATGTTCAAATGACTAATTGACAAAGAATAGAAAAGTACAAAACACAATTACCAGCACCCTGGCTAAATCTAACATGCTTACTAAGTCCTTATGCACTAATGGAAGCCCTCACAGAATCATACAAATGTAGATAACACCTCAAACTATCTTTTCACACCATCTCTCCTCATTTGTTAACCAGATTGTTAAAGAAGAATATCATCATCCTATGAAAAAAATATCAAATATTTAAGAACAAAATGCATATTAGCCTTATTCAAACTTTTTTTTGAAGAAAACCTACTTCTTCTTGTCTATCGTGACGCAGCCACTTAGGTATCTCATCCACAACTTTCTTACTCCATAATGGAGGAGAGCAACTTCGTCTCTTTCAAACACTCCTCTCTATTTCTCTCTATTGGATAAGGCAAGATGACGAGCATATTGCATGGTTGCTCCTTTCGGACCACAATAATATCCCAATAAACTATTTATATCCAGATGCAGAAAAATAATTTAAAGTTTTTCAATTAGAAAAATCTAATGCAGAATTGCATAAACATGAGTTAACATATGAGTTTTATAATACAATTATTCTTGAAAAAAAAAAATATTTAAAAAAAAAGAAATATAATACTAATCTCTATTGACTTCCATCTTGTAGGCACACTTCCATTGCTTGTGCTCTCCACCTTATTGTTGGAGTTCTTCACTACAAGAAGCAACAAAACAATTTGAGCAGTATATGGAAATGACATAGCCCTACAACATAAAATTTTTGAACACTCTTTTTGGGCCTAACCCACAAGTTCGCACCTCCTAGGTCATTCAAACAAGTGAAGGCCATGAGATAGAGGAGGACTCATTTGGAAAAATGGATGGGTGGAGTGAAATAAATAGTTGAATGACTAAATTGAAATTACTCAAAGTAGATAGTGGGTAGGTAGATAAAATAAATGGTTTGAAACAAGCTATCCAATAGCTTAGAAGGGTAGGTAAGAGAAGTATTGTTTTATTTTAAGAGAAATATTGTTTTGTTTTATTTTCAAAGAGTTGTCTATCCGCAATGGTTACATGAGTAGTGAAGATTTCCAGGGAGTTATTTATGTAATTTTCAACTAAAATTATGCGCAGTTGCAAATAAGTGATCCAATAGTTAAGAATTGTTACTAAGAGATTTTATTTTATCTTTAACGCAAATCAATAATTTCGAGTTTCAAAAAATTGCTTATATGGTCATTGAATGGTTATATAGGATAGTTTTAAATTTTCAAAAAGTTGTTTCTATAATTTTCCACTAAATTTATGTCTCGTAGAATATAGGTGGTCCAATAATTAAGAAAGACAGGCAAGACAAATATTGCTTAAGATTTGTAGGGAGTTGTTTCTATAATTTTCCACCAAACTTATATGCCCCATGGCAAATAGGTGATCTAATAGTTAAGAAGGGTAGGTAAGAGAAATATTGTTTTGTTTGAAAGGCAAATCAATAGTTTTGCTACCAAACTTATGCCCCATGACAAATAAGTGATCTAATAGTTGAGAAGGATAGGTAAGAGAAATATTGTTTTGTTTTTATCGAAAATCAATAGTTTTTATTTTCAAAGATTTGTTTATCTCATGAGTTAAAATTTTCAAGGAGTTGTTTATATAAATTTTCACTCAACTTATGTCATGTGACAAATAAGTGATCCAATGGTTAATAAGGGTAGGTAAGAGAAATATTATTTTATTTTATTTTAAAGAAATTATTTAATCATGGGAAGATAAAAATTGAATTTAAATAAACAATGAAGATTATTTAATAAAAGGGATGTGATGAAATAATTACATAAATAATAAATTATTTAATTAACATTGGAGGAAAATTAGATAATTAAAAATTATTTAATTATGAGAAAAGAGGGAAGTTTCAATGTTTGAATTTGAATCAAAAGAATGAAGTTAAATTAAAAGAATGAAGATGAATCAATTAAATAATAAATTATTTAATTAATTCAAGTGGAAAAATTGGTAAAATTAGTGCTCACAAGCATGATACACTTTTTGGCATTTACAATCACTTCATCATCATGTTTTTAATATATCTAATCCTTATCTCAATATGAAACAAGAGCATCATCACAATCCTTGTTCTTCAACATACCACCCCATCAAGACCATGCATGATACCACAACACATTAGGTATAGATATCAACACCCAAAAGGGTGGACATCTAACCAAGAACATCTCTACATCGAACTAACACTTATCGACACATTCAATCTTAATGGCAACACCTTGTCAACATCGGAAACATCAATATTCAATAATCACAACATCCAACGATCATCATACATTACATCAACAACATTAACAGCATACACTTCATCAACAATAACATCAACACAACATATTGCATGTACACATCATCAGTAAGAAGATGTGTCATCTAATCAAGAGCATCTTCATCTCAACACCACTACTATGATCATTAATGATAACACACAATTAGTCCTCAACATATCACACCATCCAACACCTTGAGTATGGATATCAACTAAGAACCCTTTGCACAACACACATCTTTAGTTAACATTAATGACATCACACATCCGATAGAACAATCAACCATTTGATTATCTCCTTAATATTCATCTGTATTTCATATTGATACAACATATTGAATGTAGACATCAACACAGTAATGGTGGACATCCAAAAAAGAGAATACCTTCAAGCTTTAACCATCTTCACATACATTTGAATCACCGCCTGAGTGATGAATAATGATGAACAACTAATACCCTAACCAGTACAGAGAGTGGGGGGTTGAATTAGTACACACAAAAAATTTCTTCAACATTTTGACTTTCTCTGATCACAGATAACCGGTTGTCTATAGCACTGTACTTAACCATAGCAATACCGGTCAACAGAAATACTTCAAACAACTGAACCAATAAAACAAAACTACTTCAAATAGAATCCAACAATTCTCAAATCTAGATATCTATTTTACTAGTTTGATCATGCATGAGTTGCATTAGTAATATCACAACCATTTAGCACTGCATGCATATTCAACTGAACAAAAAATACTCAATCATCACATGAAAAAAAAATACGCAGCCCATGACACACAGATTTTTCATGTGGAAACCCAAATGGAAAAAACCACGATGGGAATGAATACCCACAAGCTTGTTTTTGAACTCTTTTGAAGTCCACTCTATTAGGAGCCTAGTTTGGTTAAAGAATTTACAATAAGGTTCTATTAGGAATCGATCCTTTTAGGGATCACCCAGTTAAGGGATGGCTATAAACCCTGTAAAAGGTTACCTCGCTAGAGGTTTTAAAGAACTCAGTGAGCTTGAGTCACCTGGTTAGAGGATTTGCAACAAGCTTGTTAAAGCTACCCGGTCAAGGGATTTTCTTTTTGTTGAAATGGTTAGAAGAAAACAGATAAAACTCCGATCTAATAATAACACTACTTTGCTAAGGTAGATCCATTTTCAGTTCCTCTCTTCTGCAATCACACTCTTCAGACTCCTTACTTTCATTTGGCAAGTATCAAGTCTCCAACACACATACATAAACATAAATTTTGCCAACACAAACAATAACAAACATCATCGACCTTATAGATAATAATTAGGTCGGTAGCACAAACCTTAAACCCTAAACATTTAGGTTTTTAGTTACAAGTGGTCTAATCCTAACCGTTAAAATGAATTTCATAGAATAAAACAATCTGAGAAATATCTCACGTTATTTTGCATCGTCCAATCTTCACCACACCTGGAAATCGGTAACCCATCACACGTTCTTCACACACCGCTAAGTGAAGTGCACATTTTTGAGGTAGACATTCAATGCATTCGCTCCTCAAAGAGATTCTTCACATGCACATAGCTGACGTGGCATCTCGATCTCATTCTTATCTCTTAACTAACTCATCACAAAATGTCATCGGTTGCACCGCACAAGTCAGATCGCCAAACCGGAAATCCTCGAGCTGAACTAAGACTACAAACCAGTAGTCGAACTGTGAACTCCGACACCGGTTCACTGCATCATGGTTGACTATAGCCACTTCCAGTCTTCACACCGGTTCATACCGGTTCACTTATTTACATCAATGACAATATACATTATCCCCGCTTCATCATATGCCAACAATCTTCCCCTTTGGCATTGAAGGCATTACTCAGTGTATCATTGCTCAGTATTTGCACCATGCTCAGTAACATATACCGGTTGACATATACTGATTCAACTTGAAAGATTACCACCACCACCTGGACTAGTCAGTGTGCACTCTGCCATATATCTTCTTCCCCATACATCATTAGATATCTTCTCCCCCTTTGACAACAATGCCAAAGTGGAGGCACAAGCTTCCAAGCTCCACAATGCTGCTCTGCCTATGGAGTAGCATCCTTCAACACATCAATCCTATAAGATCTGACATGGTAGTACCTGACTGATGTGGAGCACACAACTTTAGTTTACCTCATGAAGGGGAAGAACCCCTAATTCACCTCTCAAATAGGTAAATGTAGTCTTTGGTAAGGGCTTAGTGAATATGTTTGCTAGCTGCTCCTTACTGGAAACATGTTATAATACAAACTCTTTATTCTAAACCTTTCCTCTCAAGAAATGATTCTTGAGCTCAATATGCTTGGTCCTAGCATGCAATACTGGATTTTTGGAAATATTGATTGCCATAGTATTATCACAGAAAATAATCACTAGTTCAGATATAGTCACTTTGAAGCCATCCAATGCATGCTTCATCCAGACTACTTGAGTGGAGCTCATAAATGTTTCCACATACTTCGCTTCAGGTGTAGACTGGGAAATACAACTCTACTTCTTGCTCGTCCATGAGACTAGTCTTCCACTAAGGAAGAATGCTCCACCAGTTATGCTCTTTGAGTTGTCCACATTACCTGCCCAATCTGCATCAGTAAACACTTTGAGATCAAAGTTTCCATTATATGGATACCACAATCCATAATCAACTATTCCCTTCAAATATCTAAGAATCCTCTTTACCGCTACCAAGTGGGATTCTCCTGGATTCTTCTGAAAATGAGCAACTATGCCTACTGCATCAGCAATTCCGGTCTGTGATGCACCACATAGTGTAGCTTACCAATCATTGACTTGTACTCCTTCTCATCCACCAACACTGAATCATCGTCCTTAGTCAGTTTGTAGCCGATCACCATCGGTGTTCGAACAAGTTTTCTCTCGTCCATGCCAAAGGTTTTCAATACCTCTTTGATATATTTGGACTAGGTAATGTAGATTCCTTCCTTCATCTGCTGAATCTGTAGACCAATGAAAAACTTTATTTCTCCAATCAGAGACATTTCAAACTCCTTTTTCATCACATCTGCAAATGCATGACTCATTTAATCATCTCCTCCAAAGATTATTTCATCTACAAATACTTCACAGATCAGTATCTGATAATCTTTAGATTTTAGGTAGATGTTGTTGTCTGAACACATGTTGTCAAAAATCCTATCTTCACAAGATGAGAGTGTAACCGTTCATACCATGCCCTTGGTGCTTGTTTCAATCCATACAGGGCCTTGTGTAATCTAAATACCATGTCACTATCCTCTGACAAGGAAAACCCATCTGGTTGCTCAAATATACACTTCTTCTTCTAGGATTCCATTCAAGAATGCAGACTTTACATCCATCTAGTATACCTGGAATCCCTTAAATGCTGCAAATCCAAGTAGCATTCAGACACCTTCCAGTCTAGCCACTAGGGAAAATGTTTCTCCATAGTCTTTTCCTTCTTCCTCATCATATCCTTTGCATACAAGTCTTGCCTTGTTTCTTAACACTGTGCCTTCTTCATTCAGCTTATTCCTGAAGACCCATTCGCTACCTATGACATTCTTGTGTTCCAGTCTGGGTACCAAGGACCATGTTGCATTGTTCTTTATCTGGTCCAACTCCTCTTCCATTGCCTTTATCGAGTATTCATCGGTAAGTGCCTCTCTAGTGGTCTTAGGCTCAAATTCTAAAATCATGTAGGAGTTTTCTTTCATCTTTCTCCTTGTGAGTATCCCTGCATCTTTGTCTCCAATGATCTGCTTCGGATCATGATGCAGTTTTACATACCTAGGAATGACCCTTGATGGTTCCACTTGCTTTTCCTCTTCTTCTTCCACTTCATCTTCTTCCTCTCCTACTGCAACTTCTACTGGTATAGAAACACTAAGGTCTTTGCAATGTTTGTCACTTGTTTCTGTCTTAACCGATTCCCAGAAGGCTAAAACCGGTTCATCTTCTGTTTGATTCCTGTCGGTTTCCTCAGGCTTCTCATGGGATTCATAAACTCTGACATTGATACTCTCAACAATTTTTCGAGTCCTGTTGTTGTAGCACTTGAGAGATTTTCTTTTAGTGGAATATCCCAAAAATATTCCTTCATCACACTTAGCATCAAACTTTCTCAGATGCTCACCTCTCCTGATATAGCACTTGTTGCCAAATAGTTTGAAATAACTTACATTAGGAGTTCTCTCGTTCCAGTACTCATAGGGGGTTTTGTCTTTACCTTTCTTGATGATTACCTGGTTCATAGTATAGACTGCACTTGTTACCTCTTCTCTCCAAAATGTGTGAGCTACCTCTCCTTGGATCAACATAGTTCCGACCACTTCAACTACAGTCGTGTTATTCCTCTCTACTATGTCATTCTTCTGTGGTGTGCTTGGGGCAAACAACTTCTTCTTGATGTCATTCTCTTCACAATACTTATTGAGTTCATCAGAAGTGAACTCATCTCCCTGATCGATTCTAAGGGATTTTATTCTTCTACCACACTCCTTCTCAACCAATGCTTTGAAGACTTTGAACTTTCCAAATGCCACAGACTTGTCTTTCAAGAATGTGACCCACACCATTCTTGAGTAATCAACAGTAAGAATAATGAATTACCAATTTCCCTGAATACTTCTTGTTTTCATCGGACCACACAGATCGGTGTGCACTAGATCAAGTAAGTTCTCTACTGAAAAAGACTTACCTTTGAATGTTGAGGAAGACATCTTCCCAAGTTGACATTCTCTGCACAAATCATTCTCCGGTTTGTTCAACAAAAGGCAACCCTCTTACTACCTTGATATTACTAGCCTTTACTATATTATAAAAGTTTATATGATAGAGTCTCCTATGCCATATCCAACTATCATCAAGCTTTTCCATCAGATACTGACTGATCTGGGCATTAAGCTCAAACAGGTTTCGTTTGTTCTGTTTACCGGTGGCAATAAGTTCACCATTCTTTCCGATTTTTTTGCAGACCCCACCTTTGAACTCCAGAATAAGTCCTTTGTCGTTCAATTGAGCAACACTCAAAAGGTTGTGCTTAAGGCCTTCCACCCAGTAGACATCATCCGCACTACTCTTTCCATTAAGTGAGATGGATCCTTTTCCTTTTACCATGCAAGGTGCATCGTTGCCAAACTGGACAACACCTCCATCATATTCTTCCAGAGTCAAAAACTTTCTCCAGTCACCAGTCATGTGGTGAGAACACCCGCTATCAATGATCCACTCATTAGAGTTGTCAATGCGAGTGACAAGGGCTTTCTTGTTAGACACCTCTTCCTTGACAGCTATAAACACTATGTCCTCACTCTCTTTATCCTTAGATTAATTATTGGTAACACCTTCATCCACTGCAACAAGACAATTTCTCCTACCTCCTCCTTTATACTTTCTAAACCTTTCCAGTTTATCCTTATTGTCATTGTTAGGATAGTTAACAACTGTATGTCCTATATTATTGTAGGAAAAACACTTGAAAGTAAGCTTACCTCTATATTTTTAGGTGCCTTTTGGAAGTCTCTTGGTGAGAAGATTTTGAAACTCCATAAGAATCTTCTCATCATCCATATCTCTACTTGGCCTGGATTTATAACTAGTGCTAACCTCTTTTTCTCTCTTGGTAGGTGCGGAGGAAGCAGATGCTTTGAAGGCTTACTTAGGCTTCTGAATGCTACCATCAAAACTATTCAACAATAATCGAGTCTAAGGATACCTTTGTTATGTTGATAGACCTTATATCTTGGATAGCAGCAACCCTGATTGCATAGATTAGTAACAATGATCTCAAAACTTTACGGATGACGGTGGCATCGTTAATTGTTCCACCAGTGCTCTTGATACGTCCAACAACAATCTTGATCCATATGCCATAATGCTGAATGGTCTCACCTTCAACCATCCTCATGCCTTCAAATTTTCCTCTAAGGCTTTCTTCCTTAGCCCGCTTGACATGCTCATCACCGCCATGAAAGATATTCAGTGTGTCCCATACATCCTTAGGATTTTCCTTATCTTATACATCAATGAACTCAATATTGGACATGCTACTAATAAGGGCTTCCATGACTTGCCCATTTTCTTGAATCTCTTTTTTCTGGTCATCGATCAGAGTCCCATAAGGGATTACATAGGCATTCTCAACATAGCTCTAGTGTTGAGCACCCAAACTCTTGATATAAATCTTCATTCTGTCCTTCCATATTTTGAAGTTTTCCTTATTGAACTTAGGACCTTCCCTCTTCATCATTAAAGCAAGATCTTTTTCCTCAAGTGGTTAAGCTTATATCACTGAGGACCTGGCGGTGCTTTGATACCAATTTATGAATAATGATGAACAACTAATACCCTAACCAGTACTGGGGGGGGGGGGGTGAATCAGTACACACAAAAACTTGCTTCAATATTTTGACACTCTCTAATCATAGATAACCAATTGTCTATACCACTGTAGTTAACCATAGCAATACCAGTTAATAGAAATACTTCAGACTGTTAAACTAGTAAAACAAAAGTACTTCAAATAGCATCCAGCAATTCTCAAATCTAGATAGCTATTTTACTAGTTTGATCATACATGAGCTGCATTAGTAATATCACAACCATTTAGCACTGCATGCATATTCAACTGAGAAAATGCTACTCAATCATCACATGAAAAAAAATACATAGACCATGACACAAAGATTTTTCACGTGGAAACCCAAATTGGACAAACCACAATGGGGATGAATACCCACAAGCTTGTTTCTGAACTCTTTTGAAGTCCGCTCTGTTAGGAGCCTAGTCTCGTTAAAGACTTTACAATAAGGTTATGTTAGGAACTGATCTTGTCAGGGCTCACCCGGTTAAGGGATCGCTATAAACCTTGTTAAAGGTTACCTCGCATGAGGATTTAAAGAACTCAATGAGCTTGAGTCACCTAGTTAGAGGATTTGCAACAAGCTTGTTAAAGCTACCTAGTCAAGGGATTTTCTTTCTGTTGAAATGATTAGAAGAAAACAAATAAAACTCTGATTTGATAACAACACTACTTTACTAAGGCAAATCCTTTTCAGTTCCTCTCTTCTGCAATCACACTCTGTAGACTCCTTACTCTGGTTTGGCAAGTATCAAGTCTCCAGCACACATACATAAACACAACTTTTTCCAACATAAACAATAAAAAACATCATCGATCTTATAGACAACAATTAGGTCGGTAGCATAAACCCTAAACCCTAAATATTTAGGTTTTTAGTTACAAGCGGTTCGATCATGACCGTTAAAATGCAATGCATAGAATAAAACAATCTAAGAAAGATCTCAAGTTATTCTGCATCCTGCAATCTTCACCGCACTTGGAAATCAGTAACCCATCACACGTTCTTCACACAATGCTAATAGAAGAGCACATTCTTGAGGTAGACATTCAATGCATTCGCTCCTCACATGCAGGATCATCAAAGAGATTATTAACATGCACATAGCTGACGTGGCATCTCGATCTCATCCTTATCTCTTAACTAACTCATCATAGAATGTCATCGGTTGCACCGCACAAGTCAGATTGCCAAACCGGAAACCCTCGAGCTGAACTGAGACTACAAAACGGTAGTTGAACTGTGAACCCCGATAGCAGTTCACTCCATCCCAATTGACTATAGCCGCTTCCAGTCTTCACACCGGTTCACCATCTTGAGCATCATATACCGGTTCACTTATTGACATCAATCACAACATACATTATCACCACTTCATCATGTAAAGTTCTAATGCCAATAGCTAACAAGATGAGAGGGGGGGGGTGAATCATACAAAGTTAATCTTCCATAAAATCAACAGATTTAACCTCGGTAACTTATACTTCAGCAATATAACCAAAAAACTGCTAAACATGCAAACTCATAAACACATAATCATCGTAACACATATAACACCAGATTTAACGTGGAAACCCAAATAGGGAAAAACCACTGTGGGATTTCGGACCCACTAAGAAATATACTCTTCTAGAGTATGCTCGGTTAAAAGCAAATCTTGTTAAAGATTATAAACACATTGCTAGATGTGACCCGGTTAAGGGATTTCCCTCAAATCTGTTAAGTCCACTTGGTTAGACATCTTATATATAAGACAACAACTAACAATTATACCCATCCGAGTGATACTACGCTAGCACTCGATATCTAATTATAAATGTGGTAGAATTTTTATAATTGAATGTATGAATACTTTATCAAACTTTGTTATAATCAACCAATAAAAGTATGAAAAAATATGAAGAAATTTAAAAACATATTGCAATAGAACCAAACGTCTATTTTTTCCTGTAATTGTCTACAATGTAAAAATACTTGAAGAATTCATACTGATAATTTGTGCAATGGTGAAAGAGATTAGTTTTGAAACTATATACCTTATTTTGTTATAGATAGAGTTGTCATAATGGAGCTTCTTATTTTTGTAGATTACTTTGTGTGTAAGCTTGTTACATCAACATTTCGAAGCACACTGTGATTTAAAAAGTTAGAAAGGCAAAGACAAAATAACAAAACACAAAAACACTAAAATACAACTAAAAGCGTAAATAAACGCCAAAATTAGAAATGAATGAGTGTCCAAATGAATAAAGAAACAGATTGCTAGAAATGAATAAGTGTCCAAATGAATAAAGAAACAGATTCCCCTAATGGTAGTGTATGGATTGTTTTGCATTACTAATCATTATCCTAATTAATGAACCCTATGACCTAAAAGATTTCATTGTTCTATTAATACAAACTTTTCTTGTAGTATAAACAATTAATGAGGCATCATAAAAAATTATATATTTTTTAAAATTTCTATTTGTTTTGGTTGAAAAAGAAACATTGCTTGTTTGAAAGAAATTAGATGGGTTGTTTCTTGTTTTTAGATTTTTTTAATTTTTTCTTATGTTTTAAAATAGGATATCTTGATCTTTATTGTTTTGACCCCATTTTGATTTTGAAAGATGAGAAGCATTAGTGAGGTTTTTCCTTTATTAATGGACAATATGTTTGGAATGATTTTAAGACTTTGACTATGTGATAAATTTAATATCAATTTTTTGGTCATATTCCATGATCTATTATGAGTATCACACATTTTTCTAATTCTTAACTCATTCTTATATTATATTTATAAATTTATATTATGTAAGTTTTTTTAATGTACCAGACTTGGATGCAAAAGCGGTTAGCATAGGTGATGACTATGTTATTTTTGAGTCCATATATGATGGAACAAAGGTGGATAATGATAGATTTTTTGTATTGGATAGTTGCAATTTTTTGTATATTAGCTTGTGGATACAGTGGTGGATAGGATAGAAGCTGACTGTGATAGTCTTAATTATAATCTAATATATTTTTTGATGTTATAATTAATAACCCTATACCTAACTTTATATAGAAAAAATAATTTTATTATAATTAAATGTATGATATAATAAAAATTATATTATAAAATGATTGAAAATTATGGTTTCATTTTTAGATAATCTTTGCTTATATAATATAATATATGCTGCAGACAACATAATATTGCAGCCTAGTTAACGTCTGACATGATCCATAAAATGGATGAAGCAAACATTTACATTGACCATAAACATATCCCAAACCTGTATAAGAAACTTTACATATTTCACCTCTTCGTAAAATGCACTGATGGTATCAAAATTTCTATCTGTATTCAGATCTTCAATGTACTATTTGACTAAATCTTTTTGTTTTAAAGCTGCCAAACCAGCAACTGTAGATACCACATAATTGAATGAATCGAACAATTACAACATCCAAATAATGAGATAGAATCATAGCCCATAACATGATAAAAATTTAAACTCTAATATGAAGTCATGAATTTGCCATCATGCCGTCCGGATATGAAACTACTGAATAGTTCATTGCATTTCCTTCAGACTATAAGAAACATATGGAAACAAGCATGTATAACAAGTCACAATACCCTCCTTAGCGGATTCTTCAGGTTGTTTTAGTCGCTTGAAGAACTTTTCATTCAAATTGTCATTTGCGAGTGACCTGTTTCTCGATGAGTAAGGCAAGTATTCAGGCGTGAAATACCGGCAGATAAATGGGTGTATTCCAGCAGAAAGATGGCTGTATATCAGCAGGAAAATGCGTGTATTCCGGCAGAAAGATGGCTGTATATCAGCAGAAAAACGGTTGTATGTCGGCGTGAGACAATTCCGTGGGGAGAGTTCTCCAGATAGAAAGGGCTGCGGCTATTCTGGCTATAAAACAGACCTTCCTTACAGCCTGTTAGCGACAGGTTAGTCAATTGTGTAAAATAGACGGTGCAAAATCTGTACTGTCATTTTAGAACAAGAATCATAATTAGGTGTAATTAAATATCTTATATTTAATATTTTTTATTGAATTCTTCAAAATATCGATTATTGATTGGTTTTGAGATTTTGTTAATAAACTTCTAATTATTTGACCCAACTGTGATCATATTCAACTCCTTAATTGTAAATGGTCCTCATACCATAAATATACGATCCTGATAGTGCCGCACTGTGTCTGAAAATTTCTCAGATCAATACTTGACGTGGATTAAAAAAGTAACCCCCAAATACCACGACCATTCTCATTTCTCCTTGTAAATCTTTAATCTTCCATTGAAAATCATTCAGGTTATTATTATTATACTTTGAATTCCAAACTTGCTTAAATCTCTGCAATCCATAGGATAGACCAATTTCAAAAGCGATTAAAATGGCAGTAAAAGGCCACTGCCCTCGCTCCTTCCCAACACTCACAACGAACCCTAAAACTGCAATCTGTCACTGCCTTTAAAAGCTATCATCGATCGTATTGTTTGTCCAGCAATAACACAAATAACATAAAAAGGAAAAGGGTGTTTCCTTGCTCTTGCAGTACTACGCCACCTTAAAGTTTAGGTATTTCCTATTTTATAGGAATTTCATGTTATATTATGTCTTCTATTTCTCCATGGTGAGTAATGGAAGCTCTCAGGAATGCTTCACAATGATTTATAGTTTTAGTTAGACACGAATACAAAGTAGGAAAAATGATATTCGCCTCACTCAGAGCTGCAGTAAAGCTGTTGTATTCAATGAAACGAATTAGGGACTTTATTTTTCATGGTTGGAACATAAATATATTGATTCAAATCTGCTTATACCTAGAAGGTATTTTTCGCATATCAATATGTCATAAATCTGTTTAGTTGTTTACTGAAACAAACTTTTCGAATTGATGGAGTCCATGCTTGTAGAGTTGTATTTTGCATTATTTATTAATAGAGGTGGAGGTAGTCATTTAGTGGATCACGTTAAACTTGTGTTTTGTGTTTATGTTATTAGCTTTCTCCTGTTTTGTATTAGTTTCTTCGCTCGTTTATAACTAACACAAATTATCATAATTAAATAAATCATTTGATTATTGTAAAATAACATAATTATCATGTCAAATGAAATTCTTAAACTCTTGTAGAATAAAATTGATTTATTATCAGAGTGTGGTATTTTTTTCAATCATCTTAATAAAATAAATCTTTGACAGAGTAATATCATTGTTTTCCTCTATTAAAAAGCTCCTAGTATTTTAGTAGACACCTTTACAAATAATGAATGTTGTTTCATGATGTACAATAAACCTCCTCCATCGAGGATGGAGCAAAAATAATTTCAATTTTCTTTTCAAAGTTTCTTCTTCCTCTATAATAAACCTCCTCTATCAGAAAATGATAAAACCCTTGACAGGATGAATGAGAAACTATGCGAAACTATAGTTATGGGGAATCCAAAACAGCTGTGCGAACAATTATTCTTCAATTTGCACCCATCTCATATCCAGTAATCTCTCGAATATTTACCTGAACTTGGATTTGCTTTTCTTTAATCCGCACTTAGTTTTCAAGAATGCTCGGTGCCTTTGGTGGCAAAGGGAAGATGAGGACATATTGCATGGTTATTCCTTTCCAACCAAAACAATACCCCAATAAACTACTATCAAGATGCAGAAAGCTTTTCACTTTGAAAAATCTAATGCAGATTTCCTTTCCTACATACTCATAAATATGAGTTAACATATGAGATTTATAATACAATTTAAAAAAATAAAAATAAAAATTAAATGTATCAAAAACAAAAGAAATATAATACTAATCTCTATTGACTTCCATCTTCTAAACACATTTCCATTGCTTGTGCTCTCCACCAAACTGCTGGAGTTCTCCACTACACTCAAGGAAGAAAACAACCTAAGAACTATATGAAAAATGATAATTAAGTTGAAAAAAAAAAAATCAATGTAATGTGAAAAAGGGGAAAATAATGAATCTAAAATTGAAAGACTCATTCACTTACCTGTATACTTTCCTCCATCCATTAATGCTTTTCAATAGCATAGAACACACTTGACCCAACTGTGCAATTCGTTTGACGCAATCTGATGCTATTATTGTAGGTCTGTAGAGAGTATTATAGGGGGCATAATGAAGCCCACATCTCGGAAGAGATACTTGAAAATAATAGCGAATGTTATGAAAGAAATAGGAGGATCAAGATAGAAAGGCAGGCTGAATCCCCCATCAAATGAAACGCATAATATGCCTGAAAAGCTACAGTTGCTTCTTCTTCTTCTTGTCTGGACACGAATGGACAAAGTTATAATGATTTCATATAAATATTTTTTATAATGCATTCCAGTACATATACATACCTCTGCAGATATCTCTTGCCGTCCAATTTATTTGATTGTCTAGAGTATTTAAGAGATGAAAAATATATTTCTATTTCAACTAGATAATTTAGGAAATGAAATCTAAATAAATTATATTATGCATAAAATTTGAAGCTACAGAATTCTTTTAGGACTGATTATCCTAGTCACCCTAACCTGGGCCTATCTTGTACGCTTTATAGTAAACATTTTTTTTGAATGCATTGATTTAATTCAATATACTTTTTATTCAACAGATCTCTCTCAATGATCTGTGATTTAACAGATTATATAGACGAGGATGAACACAGAACATCTATTAATGCAAAGAATTTTCTGTTCTATGTCTGAGAAAGTTGAAAAGAAAGGAAGGAAAGAAAGACAATTATCAAAAATATTATATTGCTTTTTTTGAATTTTTTTTTGAATAGGGCTAAAGAGTATGCATTTGTCTTCAAATATGAGAAAAATTTCACATAGGATGATGATATTCTTTTTCAATAATTTGGGTAAAAAATGAGAGATGGTGTGAAAAGATAGTTTGAAGTATTGTCTACCCTTGTATGATTTTGTGATGGCCTTCATTTGTGCACAAGGATCCCAATAAGTATGTTAGATTTGGGGAGGGCCTTTCTTCATTGACACAAAATAGACAGTGTGGAAGATAATGAGAAGAGCTGGTAATTGTACTTTTCTATTCCTTGTCATTTAGTCATTTGAATATTATAGTGTTGAAAATTTATGATGAAAATTTTAATTACTTGGCATGTTCGAACAATATGACAATGTACATTTCAATACAGATGTATGTTTCTCACTTGATAACTTTATATACGATGTCAAGTTGTCAGGTATATAAAGTTGTCAAATGAGAAAACATACCTCTATTGAAATGTAAATTTTCATATGATTCCAACATACCAAATAATTAAAATTTCATTATAAAATTTCAACAATATAATGTTCAAATGACTAATTGACAAAGAATAGAAAAGTACAAAACACAATTACCAGCACCCTGGCTAAATCTAACATGCTTACTAAGTCCTTATGCACTAATGGAAGCCCTCACAGAATCATACAAATGTAGATAACACCTCAAACTATCTTTTCACACCATCTCTCCTCATTTGTTAACCAGATTGTTAAAGAAGAATATCATCATCCTATGAAAAAAATATCAAATATTTAAGAACAAAATGCATATTAGCCTTATTCAAACTTTTTTTTGAAGAAAACCTACTTCTTCTTGTCTATCGTGACGCAGCCACTTAGGTATCTCATCCACAACTTTCTTACTCCATAATGGAGGAGAGCAACTTCGTCTCTTTCAAACACTCCTCTCTATTTCTCTCTATTGGATAAGGCAAGATGACGAGCATATTGCATGGTTGCTCCTTTCGGACCACAATAATATCCCAATAAACTATTTATATCCAGATGCAGAAAAATAATTTAAAGTTTTTCAATTAGAAAAATCTAATGCAGAATTGCATAAACATGAGTTAACATATGAGTTTTATAATACAATTATTCTTGAAAAAAAAAAATATTTAAAAAAAAAGAAATATAATACTAATCTCTATTGACTTCCATCTTGTAGGCACACTTCCATTGCTTGTGCTCTCCACCTTATTGTTGGAGTTCTTCACTACAAGAAGCAACAAAACAATTTGAGCAGTATATGGAAACGACATAGCCCTACAACATAAAATTTTTGAACACTCTTTTTGGGCCTAACCCACAAGTTCGCACCTCCTAGGTCATTCAAACAAGTGAAGGCCATGAGATAGAGGAGGACTCATTTGGAAAAATGGATGGGTGGAGTGAAATAAATAGTTGAATGACTAAATTGAAATTACTCAAAGTAGATAGTGGGTAGGTAGATAAAATAAATGGTTTGAAACAAGCTATCCAATAGCTAAGAAGGGTAGGTAAGAGAAGTATTGTTTTATTTTAAGAGAAATATTGTTTTGTTTTATTTTCAAAGAGTTGTCTATCCGCAATGGTTACATGAGTAGTTAAGATTTCCAAGGAGTTATTTATGTAATTTTCAACTAAAATTATGCGCAGTTGCAAATAAGTGATCCAATAGTTAAGAATTGTTACTAAGAGATTTTATTTTATCTTTAACGCAAATCAATAATTTCGAGTTTCAAAAAATTGCTTATATGGTGATTGAATGGTTATATAGGATAGTTTTAAATTTTCAAAAAGTTGTTTCTATAATTTTCCACTAAATTTATGTCTCGTAGAATATAGGTGGTCCAATAATTAAGAAAGACAGGCAAGACAAATATTGCTTAAGATTTGTAGGGAGTTGTTTCTATAATTTTCCACCAAACTTATATGCCCCATGGCAAATAGGTGATCTAATAGTTAAGAAGGGTAGGTAAGAGAAATATTGTTTTGTTTGAAAGGCAAATCAATAGTTTTGCTACCAAACTTATGCCCCATGACAAATAAGTGATCTAATAGTTGAGAAGGATAGGTAAGAGAAATATTGTTTTGTTTTTATCGAAAATCAATAGTTTTTATTTTCAAAGATTTGTTTATCTCATGAGTTAAAATTTTCAAGGAGTTGTTTATATAAATTTTCACTCAACTTATGTCATGTGACAAATAAGTGATCCAATGGTTAATAAGGGTAGGTAAGAGAAATATTATTTTATTTTATTTTAAAGAAATTATTTAATCATGGGAAGATAAAAATTGAATTTAAATAAACAATGAAGATTATTTAATAAAAGGGATGTGATGAAATAATTACATAAATAATAAATTATTTAATTAACATTGGAGGAAAATTAGATAATTAAAAATTATTTAATTATGAGAAAAGAGGGAAGTTTCAATGTTTGAATTTGAATCAAAAGAATGAAGTTAAATTAAAAGAATGAAGATGAATCAATTAAATAATAAATTATTTAATTGATTCAAGTGGAAAAATTGGTAAAATTAGTGCTCACAAGCATGATACACTTTTTGGCATTTACAATCACTTCATCATCATGTTTTTAATATATCTAATCCTTATCTCAATATGAAACAAGAGCATCATCACAATCCTTGTTCTTCAACATACCACCCCATCAAGACCATGCATGATACCACAACACATTAGGTATAGATATCAACACCCAAAAGGGTGGACATCTAACCAAGAACATCTCTACACCGAACTAACACTTATCGACACATTCAATCTTAATGGCAACACCTTGTCAACATCGGAAACATCAATATTCAATAATCACAACATCCAACGATCATCATACATTACATCAACAACATTAACAACACACACTTCATCAACAATAACATCAACACAACATATTGCATGTAGACATCATCAGTAAGAAGATGTGTCATCCAATCAAGAGCATCTTCATCTCAACACCACTACTATGATCATTAATGATAACACACAATTAGTCCTCAACATATCACACCATCCAACACCTTGAGTATGGATATCAACTAAGAACCCTTTGCACAAGACACATCTTTAGTTAACATTAATGACATCACACATCCGATAGAACAATCAACCATTTGATTATCTCCTTAATATTCATCTGTATTTCATATTGATACAACATATTGAATGTAGACATCAACACAGTAATGGTGGACATCCAAAAAAGAGAATACCTTCAAGCTTTAACCATCTTCACATACATTTGAATCACCGCCTGAGTGATGAATAATGATGAACAACTAATACCCTAACCAGTACAGAGAGTGGGGGGTTGAATTAGTACACACAAAAAATTTCTTCAACATTTTGACTTTCTCTGATCACAGATAACCGGTTGTCTATAGCACTGTACTTAACCATAGCAATACCGGTCAACAGAAATACTTCAAACAACTGAACCAATAAAACAAAACTACTTCAAATAGAATCCAACAATTCTCAAATCTAGATATCTATTTTACTAGTTTGATCATGCATGAGTTGCATTAGTAATATCACAACCATTTAGCACTGCATGCATATTCAACTGAACAAAAAATACTCAATCATCACATGAAAAAAAAATACGCAGCCCATGACACACAGATTTTTCATGTGGAAACCCAAATGGAAAAAACCACGATGGGAATGAATACCCACAAGCTTGTTTTTGAACTCTTTTGAAGTCCACTCTATTAGGAGCCTAGTTTGGTTAAAGAATTTACAATAAGGTTCTATTAGGAATCGATCCTTTTAGGGATCACCCAGTTAAGGGATGGCTATAAACCCTGTAAAAGGTTACCTCGCTAGAGGTTTTAAAGAACTCAGTGAGCTTGAGTCACCTGGTTAGAGGATTTGCAACAAGCTTGTTAAAGCTACCCGGTCAAGGGATTTTCTTTTTGTTGAAATGGTTAGAAGAAAACAGATAAAACTCCGATCTAATAATAACACTACTTTGCTAAGGTAGATCCATTTTCAGTTCCTCTCTTCTGCAATCACACTCTTCAGACTCCTTACTTTCATTTGGCAAGTATCAAGTCTCCAACACACATACATAAACATAAATTTTGCCAACACAAACAATAACAAACATCATCGACCTTATAGATAATAATTAGGTCGGTAGCACAAACCTTAAACCCTAAACATTTAGGTTTTTAGTTACAAGTGGTCTAATCCTAACCGTTAAAATGAATTTCATAGAATAAAACAATCTGAGAAATATCTCACGTTATTTTGCATCGTCCAATCTTCACCACACCTGGAAATCGGTAACCCATCACACGTTCTTCACACACCGCTAAGTGAAGTGCACATTTTTGAGGTAGACATTCAATGCATTCGCTCCTCAAAGAGATTCTTCACATGCACATAGCTGACGTGGCATCTCGATCTCATTCTTATCTCTTAACTAACTCATCACAAAATGTCATCGGTTGCACCGCACAAGTCAGATCGCCAAACCGGAAATCCTCGAGCTGAACTAAGACTACAAACCAGTAGTCGAACTGTGAACTCCGACACCGGTTCACTGCATCATGGTTGACTATAGCCACTTCCAGTCTTCACACCGGTTCATACCGGTTCACTTATTTACATCAATGACAATATACATTATCCCCGCTTCATCATATGCCAACAATCTTCCCCTTTGGCATTGAAGGCATTACTCAGTGTATCATTGCTCAGTATTTGCACCATGCTCAGTAACATATACCGGTTGACATATACTGATTCAACTTGAAAGATTACCACCACCACCTGGACTAGTCAGTGTGCACTCTGCCATATATCTTCTTCCCCATACATCATTAGATATCTTCTCCCCCTTTGACAACAATGCCAAAGTGGAGGCACAAGCTTCCAAGCTCCACAATGCTGCTCCGCCTATGGAGTAGCATCCTTCAACACATCAATCCTATAAGATCTGACATGGTAGTACCTGACTGATGTGGAGCACACAACTTTAGTTTACCTCATGAAGGGGAAGAACCCCTAATTCACCTCTCAAATAGGTAAATGTAGTCTTTGGTAAGGGCTTAGTGAATATGTTTGCTAGCTGCTCCTTACTGGAAACATGTTATAATACAAACTCTTTATTCTAAACCTTTCCTCTCAAGAAATGATTCTTGAGCTCAATATGCTTGGTCCTAGCATGCAATACTGGATTTTTGGAAATATTGATTGCCATAGTATTATCACAGAAAATAATCACTAGTTCAGATATAGTCACTTTGAAGCCATCCAATGCATGCTTCATCCAGACTACTTGAGTGGAGCTCATAAATGTTTCCACATACTTCGCTTCAGGTGTAGACTGGGAAATACAACTCTACTTCTTGCTCGTCCATGAGACTAGTCTTCCACTAAGGAAGAATGCTCCACCAGTTATGCTCTTTGAGTTGTCCACATTACCTGCCCAATCTGCATCAGTAAACACTTTGAGATCAAAGTTTCCATTATATGGATACCACAATCCATAATCAACTATTCCCTTCAAATATCTAAGAATCCTCTTTACCGCTACCAAGTGGGATTCTCCTGGATTCTTCTGAAAATGAGCAACTATGCCTACTGCATCAGCAATTCCGGTCTGTGATGCACCACATAGTGTAGCTTACCAATCATTGACTTGTACTCCTTCTCATCCACCAACACTGAATCATCGTCCTTAGTCAGTTTGTAGCCGATCACCATCGGTGTTCGAACAAGTTTTCTCTCGTCCATGCCAAAGGTTTTCAATACCTCTTTGATATATTTGGACTAGGTAATGTAGATTCCTTCCTTCATCTGCTGAATCTGTAGACCAATGAAAAACTTTATTTCTCCAATCAGAGACATTTCAAACTCCTTTTTCATCACATCTGCAAATGCATGACTCATTTAATCATCTCCTCCAAAGATTATTTCATCTACAAATACTTCACAGATCAGTATCTGATCATCTTTAGATTTTAGGTAGATGTTGTTGTCTGAACACATGTTGTCAAAAATCCTATCTTCACAAGATGAGAGTGTAACCGTTCATACCATGCCCTTGGTGCTTGTTTCAATCCATACAGGGCCTTGTGTAATCTAAATACCATGTCACTATCCTCTGACAACTAAAACCCATCTGGTTGCTCAAATATACACTTCTTCTTCTAGGATTCCATTCAAGAATGCAGACTTTACATCCATCTAGTATACCTGGAATCCCTTAAATGCTGCAAATCCAAGTAGCATTCAGACACCTTCCAGTCTAGCCACTAGGGAAAATGTTTCTCCATAGTCTTTTCCTTCTTCCTCATCATATCCTTTGCATACAAGTCTTGCCTTGTTTCTTAACACTGTGCCTTCTTCATTCAGCTTATTCCTGAAGACCCATTCGCTACCTATGACATTCTTGTGTTCCAGTCTGGGTACCAAGGACCATGTTGCATTGTTCTTTATCTGGTCCAACTCCTCTTCCATTGCCTTTATCCAGTATTCATCGGTAAGTGCCTCTCTAGTGGTCTTAGGCTCAAATTCTAAAATCATGTAGGAGTTTTCTTTCATCTTTCTCCTTGTGAGTATCCCTGCATCTTTGTCTCCAATGATCTGCTTCGGATCATGATGCAGTTTTACATACCTAGGAATGACCCTTGATGGTTCCACTTGCTTTTCCTCTTCTTCTTCCACTTCATCTTCTTCCTCTCCTACTGCAACTTCTACTGGTATAGAAACACTAAGGTCTTTGCAATGTTTGTCACTTGTTTCTGTCTTAACCGATTCCCAGAAGGCTAAAACCGGTTCATCTTCTGTTTGATTCCTGTCGGTTTCCTCAGGCTTCTCATGGGATTCATAAACTCTGACATTGATACTCTCAACAATTTTTCGAGTCCTGTTGTTGTAGCACTTGAGAGATTTTCTTTTAGTGGAATATCCCAAAAATATTCCTTCATCACACTTAGCATCAAACTTTCTCAGATGCTCACCTCTCCTGATATAGCACTTGTTGCCAAATAGTTTGAAATAACTTACATTAGGAGTTCTCTCGTTCCAGTACTCATAGGGGGTTTTGTCTTTACCTTTCTTGATGATTACCTGGTTCATAGTATAGACTGCACTTGTTACCTCTTCTCTCCAAAATGTGTGAGCTACCTCTCCTTGGATCAACATAGTTCCGACCACTTCAACTACAGTCGTGTTATTCCTCTCTACTATGTCATTCTTCTGTGGTGTGCTTGGGGCAAACAACTTCTTCTTGATGTCATTCTCTTCACAATACTTATTGAGTTCATCAGAAGTGAACTCATCTCCCTGATCGATTCTAAGGGATTTTATTCTTCTACCACACTCCTTCTCAACCAATGCTTTGAAGACTTTGAACTTTCCAAATGCCACAGACTTGTCTTTCAAGAATGTGACCCACACCATTCTTGAGTAATCAACAGTAAGAATAATGAATTACCAATTTCCCTGAATACTTCTTGTTTTCATCGGACCACACAGATCGGTGTGCACTAGATCAAGTAAGTTCTCTACTGAAAAAGACTTACCTTTGAATGTTGAGGAAGACATCTTCCCAAGTTGACATTCTCTGCACAAATCATTCTCCGGTTTGTTCAACAAAAGGCAACCCTCTTACTACCTTGATATTACTAGCCTTTACTATATTATAAAAGTTTATATGATAGAGTCTCCTATGCCATATCCAACTATCATCAAGCTTTTCCATCAGATACTGACTGATCTGGGCATTAAGCTCAAACAGGTTTCGTTTGTTCTGTTTACCGGTGGCAATAAGTTCACCATTCTTTCCGATTTTTTTGCAGACCCCACCTTTGAACTCCAGAATAAGTCCTTTGTCGTTCAATTGAGCAACACTCAAAAGGTTGTGCTTAAGGCCTTCCACCCAGTAGACATCATCCGCACTACTCTTTCCATTAAGTGAGATGGATCCTTTTCCTTTTACCATGCAAGGTGCATCGTTGCCAAACTGGACAACACCTCCATCATATTCTTCCAGAGTCAAAAACTTTCTCCAGTCACCAGTCATGTGGTGAGAACACCCACTATCAATGATCCACTCATTAGAGTTGTCAATGCGAGTGACAAGGGCTTTCTTGTTAGACACCTCTTCCTTGACAGCTATAAACACTATGTCCTCACTCTCTTTATCCTTAGATTAATCATTGGTAACACCTTCATCCACTGCAACAAGACAATTTCTCCTACCTCCTCCTTTATACTTTCTAAACCTTTCCAGTTTATCCTTATTGTCATTGTTAGGATAGTTAACAACTGTATGTCCTATATTATTGTAGGAAAAACACTTGAAAGTAAGCTTACCTCTATATTTTTAGGTGCCTTTTGGAAGTCTCTTGGTGAGAATATTTTGAAACTCCATAAGAATCTTCTCATCATCCATATCTCTACTTGGCCTGGATTTATAACTAGTGCTAACCTCTTTTTCTCTCTTGGTAGGTGTGGAGGAAGCAGATGCTTTGAAGGCTTACTTAGGCTTCTGAATGCTACCATCAAAACTATTCAACAATAATCGAGTCTAAGGATACCTTTGTTATGTTGATAGACCTTATATCTTGGATAGAAGCAACCCTGATTGCATAGATTAGTAACAATGATCTCAAAACTTTACGGATGACGGTGGCATCGTTAATTGTTCCACCAGTGCTCTTGATACGTCCAACAACAATCTTGATCCATATGCCATAATGCTGAATGGTCTCACCTTCAACCATCCTCATGCCTTCAAATTTTCCTCTAAGGCTTTCTTCCTTAGCTCGCTTGACATGCTCATCACTGCCATGAAAGATATTCAGTGTGTCCCATACATCCTTAGGATTTTCCTTATCTTATACATCAATGAACTCAATATTGGACATGCTACTAATAAGGGCTTCCATGACTTGCCCATTTTCTTGAATCTCTTTTTTCTGGTCATCGATCAGAGTCCCATAAGGGATTACATAGGCATTCTCAACATAGCTCTAGTGTTGAGCACCCAAACTCTTGATATAAATCTTCATTCTGTCCTTCCATATTTTGAAGTTTTCCTTATTGAACTTAGGACCTTCCCTCTTCATCATTAAAGCAAGATCTTTTTCCTCAAGTAGTTAAGCTTATATCACTGAGGACCTGGCGGTGCTTTGATACCAATTTATGAATAATGATGAACAACTAATACCCTAACCAGTACTGGGGGGGGGTGAATCAGTACACACAAAAACTTGCTTCAATATTTTGACACTCTCTAATCATAGATAACCAATCGTCTATACCACTGTAGTTAACCATAGCAATACCAGTTAATAGAAATACTTCAGACTGTTAAACTAGTAAAACAAAAGTACTTCAAATAGCATCCAACAATTCTCAAATCTAGATAGCTATTTTACTAGTTTGATCATACATGAGCTGCATTAGTAATATCACAACCATTTAGCACTGCATGCATATTCAACTGAGAAAATGCTACTCAATCATCACATGAAAAAAAATACATAGACCATGACACAAAGATTTTTCACGTGGAAACCCAAATTGGACAAACCACAATGGGGATGAATACCCACAAGCTTGTTTCTGAACTCTTTTGAAGTCCGCTCTGTTAGGAGCCTAGTCTGGTTAAAGACTTTACAATAAGGTTATGTTAGGAACTGATCTTGTCAGGGCTCACCCGGTTAAGGGATCGCTATAAACCTTGTTAAAGGTTACCTCGCATGAGGATTTAAAGAACTCAATGAGCTTGAGTCACCTAGTTAGAGGATTTGCAACAAGCTTGTTAAATCTACCTGGTCAAGGGATTTTCTTTCTGTTGAAATGATTAGAAGAAAACAAATAAAACTCTGATCTGATAACAACACTACTTTACTAAGGCAAATCCTTTTCAGTTCCTCTCTTCTGCAATCACACTCTGTAGACTCCTTACTCTGGTTTGGCAAGTATCAAGTCTCCAACACACATACATAAACACAACTTTTTCCAACATAAACAATAAAAAACATCATCGATCTTATAGACAACAATTAGGTCGGTAGCATAAACCCTAAACCCTAAATATTTAGGTTTTTAGTTACAAGCGGTTCGATCATGACCGTTAAAATGCAATGCATAGAATAAAACAATCTAAGAAAGATCTCAAGTTATTCTGCATCCTGCAATCTTCACCGCACTTGGAAATCAGTAACCCATCACACGTTCTTCACACAATGCTAATAGAAGAGCACATTCTTGAGGTAGACATTCAATGCATTCGCTCCTCACATGCAGGATCATCAAAGAGATTATTAACATGCACATAGCTGACGTGGCATCTCGATCTCATCCTTATCTCTTAACTAACTCATCATAGAATGTCATCGGTTGCACCGCACAAGTCAGATTGCCAAACCGGAAACCCTCGAGCTGAACTGAGACTACAAAACGGTAGTTGAACTGTGAACCCCGATAGCAGTTCACTCCATCCCAATTGACTATAGCCGCTTCCAGTCTTCACACCGGTTCACCATCTTGAGCATCATATACCGGTTCACTTATTGACATCAATCACAACATACATTATCACCACTTCATCATGTAAAGTTCTAATGCCAATAGCTAACAAGATGAGAGGGGGGGGGTGAATCATACAAAGTTAATCTTCCATAAAATCAACAGATTTAACCTCGGTAACTTATACTTCAGCAATATAACCAAAAAACTGCTAAACATGCAAACTCATAAACACATAATCATCGTAACACATATAACACCAGATTTAACGTGGAAACCCAAATAGGGAAAAACCACTGTGGGATTTCGGACCCACTAAGAAATATACTCTTCTAGAGTATGCTCGGTTAAAAGCAAATCTTGTTAAAGATTATAAACACATTGCTAGATGTGACCCAGTTAAGGGATTTCCCTCAAATCTGTTAAGTCCACTTGGTTAGACATCTTATATATAAGACAACAACTAACAATTATACCCATCCGAGTGATACTACGCTAGCACTCGATATCTAATTATAAATGTGGTAGAATTTTTATAATTGAATGTATGAATACTTTATCAAACTTTGTTATAATCAACCAATAAAAGTATGAAAAAATATGAAGAAATTTAAAAACATATTGCAATAGAACCAAACGTCTATTTTTTCCTGTAATTGTCTACAATGTAAAAATACTTGAAGAATTCATACTGATAATTTGTGCAATGGTGAAAGAGATTAGTTTTGAAACTATATACCTTATTTTGTTATAGATAGAGTTGTCATAATGGAGCTTCTTATTTTTGTAGATTACTTTGTGTGTAAGCTTGTTACATCAACATTTCGAAGCACACTGTGATTTAAAAAGTTAGAAAGGCAAAGACAAAATAACAAAACACAAAAACACTAAAATACAACTAAAAGCGTAAATAAACGCCAAAATTAGAAATGAATGAGTGTCCAAATGAATAAAGAAACAGATTGCTAGAAATGAATAAGTGTCCAAATGAATAAAGAAACAGATTCCCCTAATGGTAGTGTATGGATTGTTTTGCATTACTAATCATTATCCTAATTAATGAACCCTATGACCTAAAAGATTTCATTGTTCTATTAATACAAACTTTTCTTGTAGTATAAACAATTAATGAGGCATCATAAAAAATTATATATTTTTTAAAATTTCTATTTGTTTTGGTTGAAAAAGAAACATTGCTTGTTTGAAAGAAATTAGATGGGTTGTTTCTTGGTTTTAGATTTTTTTAATTTTTTCTTATGTTTTAAAATAGGATATCTTGATCTTTATTGTTTTGACCCCATTTTGATTTTGAAAGATGAGAAGCATTAGTGAGGTTTTTCCTTTATTAATGGACAATATGTTTGGAATGATTTTAAGACTTTGACTATGTGATAAATTTAATATCAATTTTTTGGTCATATTCCATGATCTATTATGAGTATCACACATTTTTCTAATTCTTAACTCATTCTTATATTATATTTATAAATTTATATTATGTAAGTTTTTTTAATGTACCAGACTTGGATGCAAAAGCGGTTAGCATAGGTGATGACTATGTTATTTTTGAGTCCATATATGATGGAACAAAGGTGGATAATGATAGATTTTTTGTATTGGATAGTTGCAATTTTTTGTATATTAGCTTGTGGATACAGTGGTGGATAGGATAGAAGCTGACTGTGATATTCTTAATTATAATCTAATATATTTTTTGATGTTATAATTAATAACCCTATACCTAACTTTATATAGAAAAAATAATTTTATTATAATTAAATGTATGATATAATAAAAATTATATTATAAAATGATTGAAAATTATGGTTTCATTTTTAGATAATCTTTGCTTATATAATATAATATATGCTGCAGACAACATAATATTGCAGCCTAGTTAACGTCTGACATGATCCATAAAATGGATGAAGCAAACATTTACATTGACCATAAACATATCCCAAACCTGTATAAGAAACTTTACATATTTCACCTCTTCGTAAAATGCACTGATGGTATCAAAATTTCTATCTGTATTCAGATCTTCAATGTACTATTTGACTAAATCTTTTTGTTTTAAAGCTGCCAAACCAGCAACTGTAGATACCACATAATTGAATGAATCGAACAATTACAACATCCAAATAATGAGATAGAATCATAGCCCATAACATGATAAAAATTTAAACTCTAATATGAAGTCATGAATTTGCCATCATGCCGTCCGGATATGAAACTACTGAATAGTTCATTGCATTTCCTTCAGACTATAAGAAACATATGGAAACAAGCATGTATAACAAGTCACAATACCCTCCTTAGCGGATTCTTCAGGTTGTTTTAGTCGCTTGAAGAACTTTTCATTCAAATTGTCATTTGCGAGTGACCTGTTTCTCGATGAGTAAGGCAAGTATTCAGGCGTGAAATACCGACAGATAAATGGGTGTATTCCAGCAGAAAGATGGCTGTATATCAGCAGGAAAATGCGTGTATTCCGGCAGAAAGATGGCTGTATATCAGCAGAAAAACGGTTGTATGTCGGCGTGAGACAATTCCGTGGGGAGAGTTCTCCAGATAGAAAGGGCTGCGGCTATTCTGGCTATAAAACAGACCTTCCTTACAGCCTGTTAGCGACAGGTTAGTCAATTGTGTAAAATAGACGGTGCAAAATCTGTACTGTCATTTTAGAACAAGAATCATAATTAGGTGTAATTAAATATCTTATATTTAATATTTTTTATTGAATTCTTCAAAATATCGATTATTGATTGGTTTTGAGATTTTGTTAATAAACTTCTAATTATTTGACCCAACTGTGATCATATTCAACTCCTTAATTGTAAATGGTCCTCATACCATAAATATACGATCCTGATAGTGCCGCACTGTGTCTGAAAATTTCTCAGATCAATACTTGACGTGGATTAAAAAAGTAACCCCCAAATACCACGACCATTCTCATTTCTCCTTGTAAATCTTTAATCTTCCATTGAAAATCATTCAGGTTATTATTATTATACTTTGAATTCCAAACTTGCTTAAATCTCTGCAATCCATAGGATAGACCAATTTCAAAAGCGATTAAAATGGCAGTAAAAGGCCACTGCCCTCGCTCCTTCCCAACACTCACAACGAACCCTAAAACTGCAATCTGTCACTGCCTTTAAAAGCTATCATCGATCGTATTGTTTGTCCAGCAATAACACAAATAACATAAAAAGGAAAAGGGTGTTTCCTTGCTCTTGCAGTACTACGCCACCTTAAAGTTTAGGTATTTCCTATTTTATAGGAATTTCATGTTATATTATGTCTTCTATTTCTCCATGGTGAGTAATGGAAGCTCTCAGGAATGCTTCACAATGATTTATAGTTTTAGTTAGACACGAATACAAAGTAGGAAAAATGATATTCGCCTCACTCAGAGCTGCAGTAAAGCTGTTGTATTCAATGAAACGAATTAGGGACTTTATTTTTCATGGTTGGAACATAAATATATTGATTCAAATCTGCTTATACCTAGAAGGTATTTTTCGCATATCAATATGTCATAAATCTGTTTAGTTGTTTACTGAAACAAACTTTTCGAATTGATGGAGTCCATGCTTGTAGAGTTGTATTTTGCATTATTTATTAATAGAGGTGGAGGTAGTCATTTAGTGGATCACGTTAAACTTGTGTTTTGTGTTTATGTTATTAGCTTTCTCCTGTTTTGTATTAGTTTCTTCGCTCGTTTATAACTAACACAAATTATCATAATTAAATAAATCATTTGATTATTGTAAAATAACATAATTATCATGTCAAATGAAATTCTTAAACTCTTGTAGAATAAAATTGATTTATTATCAGAGTGTGGTATTTTTTTCAATCATCTTAATAAAATAAATCTTTGACAGAGTAATATCATTGTTTTCCTCTATTAAAAAGCTCCTAGTATTTTAGTAGACACCTTTACAAATAATGAATGTTGTTTCATGATGTACAATAAACCTCCTCCATCGAGGATGGAGCAAAAATAATTTCAATTTTCTTTTCAAAGTTTCTTCTTCCTCTATAATAAACCTCCTCTATCAGAAAATGATAAAACCCTTGACAGGATGAATGAGAAACTATGCGAAACTATAGTTATGGGGAATCCAAAACAGCTGTGCGAACAATTATTCTTCAATTTGCACCCATCTCATATCCAGTAATCTCTCGAATATTTACCTGAACTTGGATTTGCTTTTCTTTAATCCGCACTTAGTTTTCAAGAATGCTCGGTGCCTTTGGTGGCAAAGGGAAGATGAGGACATATTGCATGGTTATTCCTTTCCAACCAAAACAATACCCCAATAAACTACTATCAAGATGCAGAAAGCTTTTCACTTTGAAAAATCTAATGCAGATTTCCTTTCCTACATACTCATAAATATGAGTTAACATATGAGATTTATAATACAATTTAAAAAAATAAAAATAAAAATTAAATGTATCAAAAACAAAAGAAATATAATACTAATCTCTATTGACTTCCATCTTCTAAACACATTTCCATTGCTTGTGCTCTCCACCAAACTGCTGGAGTTCTCCACTACACTCAAGGAAGAAAACAACCTAAGAACTATATGAAAAATGATAATTAAGTTGAAAAAAAAAAAATCAATGTAATGTGAAAAAGGGGAAAATAATGAATCTAAAATTGAAAGACTCATTCACTTACCTGTATACTTTCCTCCATCCATTAATGCTTTTCAATAGCATAGAACACACTTGACCCAACTGTGCAATTCGTTTGACGCAATCTGATGCTATTATTGTAGGTCTGTAGAGAGTATTATAGGGGGCATAATGAAGCCCACATCTCGGAAGAGATACTTGAAAATAATAGCGAATGTTATGAAAGAAATAGGAGGATCAAGATAGAAAGGCAGGCTGAATCCCCCATCAAATGAAACGCATAATATGCCTGAAAAGCTACAGTTGCTTCTTCTTCTTCTTGTCTGGACACGAATGGACAAAGTTATAATGATTTCATATAAATATTTTTTATAATGCATTCCAGTACATATACATACCTCTGCAGATATCTCTTGCCGTCCAATTTATTTGATTGTCTAGAGTATTTAAGAGATGAAAAATATATTTCTATTTCAACTAGATAATTTAGGAAATGAAATCTAAATAAATTATATTATGCATAAAATTTGAAGCTACAGAATTCTTTTAGGACTGATTATCCTAGTCACCCTAACCTGGGCCTATCTTGTACGCTTTATAGTAAACATTTTTTTTGAATGCATTGATTTAATTCAATATACTTTTTATTCAACAGATCTCTCTCAATGATCTGTGATTTAACAGATTATATAGACGAGGATGAACACAGAACATCTATTAATGCAAAGAATTTTCTGTTCTATGTCTGAGAAAGTTGAAAAGAAAGGAAGGAAAGAAAGACAATTATCAAAAATATTATATTGCTTTTTTTGAATTTTTTTTTGAATAGGGCTAAAGAGTATGCATTTGTCTTCAAATATGAGAAAAATTTCACATAGGATGATGATATTCTTTTTCAATAATTTGGGTAAAAAATGAGAGATGGTGTGAAAAGATAGTTTGAAGTATTGTCTACCCTTGTATGATTTTGTGATGGCCTTCATTTGTGCACAAGGATCCCAATAAGTATGTTAGATTTGGGGAGGGCCTTTCTTCATTGACACAAAATAGACAGTGTGGAAGATAATGAGAAGAGCTGGTAATTGTACTTTTCTATTCCTTGTCATTTAGTCATTTGAATATTATAGTGTTGAAAATTTATGATGAAAATTTTAATTACTTGGCATGTTCGAACAATATGACAATGTACATTTCAATACAGATGTATGTTTCTCACTTGATAACTTTATATACGATGTCAAGTTGTCAGGTATATAAAGTTGTCAAATGAGAAAACATACCTCTATTGAAATGTAAATTTTCATATGATTCCAACATACCAAATAATTAAAATTTCATTATAAAATTTCAACAATATAATGTTCAAATGACTAATTGACAAAGAATAGAAAAGTACAAAACACAATTACCAGCACCCTGGCTAAATCTAACATGCTTACTAAGTCCTTATGCACTAATGGAAGCCCTCACAGAATCATACAAATGTAGATAACACCTCAAACTATCTTTTCACACCATCTCTCCTCATTTGTTAACCAGATTGTTAAAGAAGAATATCATCATCCTATGAAAAAAATATCAAATATTTAAGAACAAAATGCATATTAGCCTTATTCAAACTTTTTTTTGAAGAAAACCTACTTCTTCTTGTCTATCGTGACGACGCAGCCACTTAGGTATCTCATCCACAACTTTCTTACTCCATAATGGAGGAGAGCAACTTCGTCTCTTTCAAACACTCCTCTCTATTTCTCTCTATTGGATAAGGCAAGATGACGAGCATATTGCATGGTTGCTCCTTTCGGACCACAATAATATCCCAATAAACTATTTATATCCAGATGCAGAAAAATAATTTAAAGTTTTTCAATTAGAAAAATCTAATGCAGAATTGCATAAACATGAGTTAACATATGAGTTTTATAATACAATTATTCTTGAAAAAAAAAAATATTTAAAAAAAAAGAAATATAATACTAATCTCTATTGACTTCCATCTTGTAGGCACACTTCCATTGCTTGTGCTCTCCACCTTATTGTTGGAGTTCTTCACTACAAGAAGCAACAAAACAATTTGAGCAGTATATGGAAACGACATAGCCCTACAACATAAAATTTTTGAACACTCTTTTTGGGCCTAACCCACAAGTTCGCACCTCCTAGGTCATTCAAACAAGTGAAGGCCATGAGATAGAGGAGGACTCATTTGGAAAAATGGATGGGTGGAGTGAAATAAATAGTTGAATGACTAAATTGAAATTACTCAAAGTAGATAGTGGGTAGGTAGATAAAATAAATGGTTTGAAACAAGCTATCCAATAGCTAAGAAGGGTAGGTAAGAGAAGTATTGTTTTATTTTAAGAGAAATATTGTTTTGTTTTATTTTCAAAGAGTTGTCTATCCGCAATGGTTACATGAGTAGTTAAGATTTCCAAGGAGTTATTTATGTAATTTTCAACTAAAATTATGCGCAGTTGCAAATAAGTGATCCAATAGTTAAGAATTGTTACTAAGAGATTTTATTTTATCTTTAACGCAAATCAATAATTTCGAGTTTCAAAAAATTGCTTATATGGTGATTGAATGGTTATATAGGATAGTTTTAAATTTTCAAAAAGTTGTTTCTATAATTTTCCACTAAATTTATGTCTCGTAGAATATAGGTGGTCCAATAATTAAGAAAGACAGGCAAGACAAATATTGCTTAAGATTTGTAGGGAGTTGTTTCTATAATTTTCCACCAAACTTATATGCCCCATGGCAAATAGGTGATCTAATAGTTAAGAAGGGTAGGTAAGAGAAATATTGTTTTGTTTGAAAGGCAAATCAATAGTTTTGCTACCAAACTTATGCCCCATGACAAATAAGTGATCTAATAGTTGAGAAGGATAGGTAAGAGAAATATTGTTTTGTTTTTATCGAAAATCAATAGTTTTTATTTTCAAAGATTTGTTTATCTCATGAGTTAAAATTTTCAAGGAGTTGTTTATATAAATTTTCACTCAACTTATGTCATGTGACAAATAAGTGATCCAATGGTTAATAAGGGTAGGTAAGAGAAATATTATTTTATTTTATTTTAAAGAAATTATTTAATCATGGGAAGATAAAAATTGAATTTAAATAAACAATGAAGATTATTTAATAAAAGGGATGTGATGAAATAATTACATAAATAATAAATTATTTAATTAACATTGGAGGAAAATTAGATAATTAAAAATTATTTAATTATGAGAAAAGAGGGAAGTTTCAATGTTTGAATTTGAATCAAAAGAATGAAGTTAAATTAAAAGAATGAAGATGAATCAATTAAATAATAAATTATTTAATTGATTCAAGTGGAAAAATTGGTAAAATTAGTGCTCACAAGCATGATACACTTTTTGGCATTTACAATCACTTCATCATCATGTTTTTAATATATCTAATCCTTATCTCAATATGAAACAAGAGCATCATCACAATCCTTGTTCTTCAACATACCACCCCATCAAGACCATGCATGATACCACAACACATTAGGTATAGATATCAACACCCAAAAGGGTGGACATCTAACCAAGAACATCTCTACACCGAACTAACACTTATCGACACATTCAATCTTAATGGCAACACCTTGTCAACATCGGAAACATCAATATTCAATAATCACAACATCCAACGATCATCATACATTACATCAACAACATTAACAACACACACTTCATCAACAATAACATCAACACAACATATTGCATGTAGACATCATCAGTAAGAAGATGTGTCATCCAATCAAGAGCATCTTCATCTCAACACCACTACTATGATCATTAATGATAACACACAATTAGTCCTCAACATATCACACCATCCAACACCTTGAGTATGGATATCAACTAAGAACCCTTTGCACAACACACATCTTTAGTTAACATTAATGACATCACACATCCGATAGAACAATCAACCATTTGATTATCTCCTTAATATTCATCTGTATTTCATATTGATACAACATATTGAATGTAGACATCAACACAGTAATGGTGGACATCCAAAAAAGAGAATACCTTCAAGCTTTAACCATCTTCACATACATTTGAATCACCGCCTGAGTGATGAATAATGATGAACAACTAATACCCTAACCAGTACAGAGAGTGGGGGGTTGAATTAGTACACACAAAAAATTTCTTCAACATTTTGACTTTCTCTGATCACAGATAACCGGTTGTCTATAGCACTGTACTTAACCATAGCAATACCGGTCAACAGAAATACTTCAAACAACTGAACCAATAAAACAAAACTACTTCAAATAGAATCCAACAATTCTCAAATCTAGATATCTATTTTACTAGTTTGATCATGCATGAGTTGCATTAGTAATATCACAACCATTTAGCACTGCATGCATATTCAACTGAACAAAAAATACTCAATCATCACATGAAAAAAAAATACGCAGCCCATGACACACAGATTTTTCATGTGGAAACCCAAATGGAAAAAACCACGATGGGAATGAATACCCACAAGCTTGTTTTTGAACTCTTTTGAAGTCCGCTCTATTAGGAGCCTAGTTTGGTTAAAGAATTTACAATAAGGTTCTATTAGGAATCGATCCTTTTAGGGATCACCCAGTTAAGGGATGGCTATAAACCCTGTAAAAGGTTACCTCGCTAGAGGTTTTAAAGAACTCAGTGAGCTTGAGTCACCTGGTTAGAGGATTTGCAACAAGCTTGTTAAAGCTACCCGGTCAAGGGATTTTCTTTTTGTTGAAATGGTTAGAAGAAAACAGATAAAACTCCGATCTGATAATAACACTACTTTGCTAAGGTAGATCCATTTTCAGTTCCTCTCTTCTGCAATCACACTCTTCAGACTCCTTACTTTCATTTGGCAAGTATCAAGTCTCCAACACACATACATAAACATAAATTTTGCCAACACAAACAATAACAAACATCATCGACCTTATAGATAATAATTAGGTCGGTAGCACAAACCTTAAACCCTAAACATTTAGGTTTTTAGTTACAAGTGGTCTAATCCTAACCGTTAAAATGAATTTCATAGAATAAAACAATCTGAGAAATATCTCACGTTATTTTGCATCGTCCAATCTTCACCACACCTGGAAATCGGTAACCCATCACACGTTCTTCACACACCGCTAAGTGAAGTGCACATTTTTGAGGTAGACATTCAATGCATTCGCTCCTCAAAGAGATTCTTCACATGCACATAGCTGACGTGGCATCTCGATCTCATTCTTATCTCTTAACTAACTCATCACAAAATGTCATCGGTTGCACCGCACAAGTCAGATCGCCAAACCGGAAATCCTCGAGCTGAACTAAGACTACAAACCAGTAGTCGAACTGTGAACTCCGAAACCGGTTCACTGCATCATGGTTGACTATAGCCACTTCCAGTCTTCACACCGGTTCATACCGGTTCACTTATTTACATCAATGACAATATACATTATCCCCGCTTCATCATATGCCAACAATCTTCCCCTTTGGCATTGAAGGCATTACTCAGTGTATCATTGCTCAGTATTTGCACCATGCTCAGTAACATATACCGGTTGACATATACTGATTCAACTTGAAAGATTACCACCACCACCTGGACTAGTCAGTGTGCACTCTGCCATATATCTTCTTCCCCATACATCATTAGATATCTTCTCCCCCTTTGACAACAATGCCAAATTGGAGGCACAAGCTTCCAAGCTCCACTATGCTGCTCCGCCTATGGAGTAGCATCCTTCAACACATCAATCCTATAAGATCTGACATGGTAGTACCTGACTGATGTGGAGCACACAACTTTAGTTTACCTCATGAAGGGGAAGAACCCCTAATTCACCTCTCAAATAGGTAAATGTAGTCTTTGGTAAGGGCTTAGTGAATATGTTTGCTAGCTGCTCCTTACTGGAAACATGTTATAATACAAACTCTTTATTCTAAACCTTTCCTCTCAAGAAATGATTCTTGAGCTCAATATGCTTGGTCCTAGCATGCAATACTGGATTTTCGGAAATATTGATTGCAATAGTATTATCACAGAAAATAATCACTAGTTCAGATATAGTCACTTTGAAGCCATCCAATGCATGCTTCATCCAGACTACTTGAGTGGAGCTCATAAATGTTTCCACATACTTCGCTTCAGGTGTAGACTGGGAAATACAACTCTGCTTCTTGCTCGTCCATGAGACTAGTCTTCCACTAAGGAAGAATGCTCCACCAGTTATGCTCTTTGAGTTGTCCACATTACCTGCCCAATCTGCATCAGTAAACACTTTGAGATCAAAGTTTCCATTATATGGATACCACAATCCATAATCAACTATTCCCTTCAAATATCTAAGAATCCTCTTTACCGCTACCAAGTGGGATTCTCCTGGATTCTTTTGAAAATGAGCAACTATGCCTACTGCATCAGCAATTCCGGTCTGTGATGCACCACATAGTGTAGCTTACCAATCATTGACTCGTACTCCTTCTCATCCACCAACACTGAATCATCGTCCTTAGTCAGTTTGTAGCCGATCACCATCGGTGTTCGAACAAGTTTTCTCTCCTCCATGCCAAAGGTTTTCAATACCTCTTTGATATATTTGGACTAGGTAATGTAGATTCCTTCCTTCATCTGCTGAATCTCTAGACCAATGAAAAACTTTATTTCTCCAATCAGAGACATTTCAAACTCCTTTTTCATCACATCTGCAAATGCATGACTCATTTAATCATCTCCTCCAAAGATTATTTCATCTACAAATACTTCACAGATCAGTATCTGATCATCTTTAGATTTTAGGTAGATGTTGTTGTCTGAACACATGTTCTCAAAAATCCTATCTTCACAAGATGAGAGTGTAACCGTTCATACCATGCCCTTGGTGCTTGTTTCAATCCATACAGGGTCTTGTGTAATCTAAATACCATGTCACTATCCTCTGACAAGGAAAACCCATCTGGTTGCTCAAATATACACTTCTTCTTCTAGGATTCCATTCAAGAATGCAGACTTTACATCCATCTAGTATACCTGGAATCCCTTAAATGCTGCAAATCCAAGTAGCATTCAGACACCTTCCAGTCTAGCCACTAGGGCAAATGTTTCTCCATAGTCTTTTCCTTCTTCCTCATCATATCCTTTGCATACAAGTCTTGCCTTGTTTCTTAACACTGTGCCTTCTTCATTCAGCTTATTCCTGAAGACCCATTCGCTACCTATGACATTCTTGTGTTCCAGTTTGGGTACCAAGGACCATGTTGCATTGTTCTTTATCTGGTCCAACTCCTCTTCCATTTCCTTTATCCAGTATTCATCGGTAAGTGCCTCTCTAGTGGTCTTAGGCTCAAATTCTAAAATCATGTAGGAGTTTTCTTTCATCTTTCTCCTTGTGAGTATCCCTGCATCTTTGTCTCCAATGATCTGCTTTGGATCATGATGCAGTTTTACACACCTAGGAATGACCCTTGATGGTTCCACTTGCTTTTCCTCTTCTTCTTCCACTTCATCTTCTTCCTCTCCTACTGCAACTTCTACTGGTATAGAAACACTAAGGTCTTTGCAATGTTTGTCACTTGTTTCTGTCTTAACCGATTCCCAGAAGGCTAAAACCGGTTCATCTTTTGTTTGATTCCTGTCGGTTTCCTCAGGCTTCTCATGGGATTCATAAACTCTGACATTGATACTCTCAACAATTTTTCGAGTCCTGTTGTTGTAGCACTTGAGAGATTTTCTTTTAGTGAAATATCCCAAAAATATTCCTTCATCACACTTAGCATCAAACTTTTTCAGATGCTCACCTCTCCTGATATAGCACTTGTTGCCAAATAGTTTGAAATAACTTACATTAGGAGTTCTCTCGTTCCAGTACTCATAGGGGGTTTTGTCTTTACCTTTCTTGATGATTACCTGGTTCATAGTATAGACTGCACTTGTTACCTCTTCTCTCCAAAATGTGTGAGCTACCTCTCCTTGGATCAACATAGTTCCGACCACTTCAACTACAGTCGTGTTATTCCTCTCTACTATGTCATTCTTCTGTGGTGTGCTTGGGGCAAACAACTTCTTCTTGATGTCATTCTCTTCACAATACTTATTGAATTCATCAGAAGTGAACTCATCTCCCTGATCGATTCTAAGGGATTTTATTCTTCTACCGCACTCCTTCTCAACCAATGCTTTGAAGACTTTGAACTTTCCAAATGCCACAGACTTGTCTTTCAAGAATGTGACCCACATCATTCTTGAGTAATCATCAGTAAGAATAATGAAATACCAATTTCCCTGAATACTTCTTGTTTTCATCGGACCACACAGATCGGTGTGCACTAGATCAAGTAAGTTCTCTGCTGAAAAAGACTTACCTTTGAATGTTGAGGAAGACATCTTCCCAAGTTGACATTCTCTGCACAAATCATTCTCCGGTTTGTTCAGCAAAAGGCAACCCTCTTACTACCTTGATATTACTAGCCTTTACTATATTATCAAAGTTTATATGATAGAGTCTCTTATGCCATATCCAACTATCATCAAGCTTTGCCATCAGATACTGACTGATCTGGGCATTAAGCTCAAACAGGTTTCCTTTGTTCTGTTTACCGGTGGCAATAAGTTCACCATTCTTTCCGATTTTTTTGCAGACCCCACCTTTGAACTCCAGAATAAGTCCTTTGTCGTTCAATTGAGCAACACTCAAAAGGTTGTGCTTAAGGCCTTCCACCCAGTAGACATCATCCGCACTACTCTTTCCATTAAGTGAGATGGATCCTTTTCCTTTTACCATGCAAGGTGCATCGTTGCCAAACCGGACAACACCTCCATCATATTCTTCCAGAGTCAAAAACTTTCTCCAGTCACCAGTCATGTGGTGAGAACACCCGCTATCAATGATCCACTCATTAGAGTTGTCAATGCGAGTGACAAGGGCTTTCTTGTTAGACACCTCTTCCTTGACAGCTATAAACACTATGTCCTCACTCTCTTTATCCTTAGATTAATCATTGGTAACACCTTCATCCACTGCAGCAAGACAATTTCTCCTACCTCCTCCTTTATACTTTCTAAACCTTTCTAGTTTATCCTTATTGTCATTGTTAGGATAGTTAACAACTGTATGTCCTATATTATTGTAGGAAAAACACTTGAAAGTAAGCTTACCTCTATATTTTTAGGTGCCTTTTGGAAGTCTCTTGGTGAGAAGATTTTGAAACTCCATAAGAATCTTCTCATCATCCATATCTCTACTTGGCCTGGATTTATAACTAGTGCTAACCTCTTTTTCTCTCTTGGTAGGTGCGGAGGAAGCAGATGCTTTGAAGGCTTACTTAGGCTTCTGAATGCTACCATCAAAACTATTCAACAATAATCGAGTCTAAGGATACCTTTGTTATGTTGATAGACCTTATATTTTGGATAGCAGCAACCCTGATTGCATAGATTAGTAACAATGATCTCAAAACTTTACGGATGACGGTGGCATCGTTAATTGTTCCACCAGTGCTCTTGATACGTCCAACAACAATCTTGATCCATATGCCATAATGCTGAATGGTCTCACCTTCAACCATCCTCATGCCTTCAAATTTTCCTCTAAGGCTTTCTTCCTTAGCTCGCTTGACATGCTCATCACCGCCATGAAAGATATTCAGTGTGTCCCATACATCCTTAGGATTTTCCTTATCTTATACATCAATGAACTCAATATTGGACATGCTACTAATAAGGGCTTCCATGACTTGCCCATTTTCTTGAATCTCTTTTTTCTGGTCATCGATCAGAGTCCCATAAGGGATTACATAGGCATTCTCAACATAGCTCTAGTGTTGAGCACCCAAACTCTTGATATAAATCTTCATTCTGTCCTTCCATATTTTGAAGTTTTCCTTATTGAACTTAGGACCTTCCCTCTTCATCATTAAAGCAAGATCTTTTTCCTCAAGTGGTTAAGCTTATATCACTGAGGACCTGGCGGTGCTTTGATACCAATTTATGAATAATGATGAACAACTAATACCCTAACCAGTACTGGGGGGGGGTGAATCAGTACACACAAAAACTTGCTTCAATATTTTGACACTCTCTAATCATAGATAACCAATCGTCTATACCACTGTAGTTAACCATAGCAATACCAGTTAATAGAAATACTTCAGACTGTTAAACTAGTAAAACAAAAGTACTTCAAATAGCATCCAGCAATTCTCAAATCTAGATAGCTATTTTACTAGTTTGATCATACATGAGCTGCATTAGTAATATCACAACCATTTAGCACTGCATGCATATTCAACTGAGAAAATGCTACTCAATCATCACATGAAAAAAAATACATAGACCATGACACAAAGATTTTTCACGTGGAAACCCAAATTGGACAAACCACAATGGGGATGAATACCCACAAGCTTGTTTCTGAACTCTTTTGAAGTCCGCTCTGTTAGGAGCCTAGTCTGGTTAAAGACTTTACAATAAGGTTATGTTAGGAACTGATCTTGTCAGGGCTCACCCGGTTAAGGGATCGCTATAAACCTTGTTAAAGGTTACCTCGCATGAGGATTTAAAGAACTCAATGAGCTTGAGTCACCTAGTTAGAGGATTTGCAACAAGCTTGTTAAATCTACCTGGTCAAGGGATTTTCTTTCTGTTGAAATGATTAGAAGAAAACAAATAAAACTCTGATCTGATAACAACACTACTTTACTAAGGCAAATCCTTTTCAGTTCCTCTCTTCTGCAATCACACTCTGTAGACTCCTTACTCTGGTTTGGCAAGTATCAAGTCTCCAACACACATACATAAACACAACTTTTTCCAACATAAACAATAAAAAACATCATCGATCTTATAGACAACAATTAGGTCGGTAGCATAAACCCTAAACCCTAAATATTTAGGTTTTTAGTTACAAGCGGTTCGATCATGACCGTTAAAATGCAATGCATAGAATAAAACAATCTAAGAAAGATCTCAAGTTATTCTGCATCCTGCAATCTTCACCGCACTTGGAAATCAGTAACCCATCACACGTTCTTCACACAATGCTAATAGAAGAGCACATTCTTGAGGTAGACATTCAATGCATTCGCTCCTCACATGCAGGATCATCAAAGAGATTATTAACATGCACATAGCTGACGTGGCATCTCGATCTCATCCTTATCTCTTAACTAACTCATCATAGAATGTCATCGGTTGCACCGCACAAGTCAGATTGCCAAACCGGAAACCCTCGAGCTGAACTGAGACTACAAAACGGTAGTTGAACTGTGAACCCCGATAGCAGTTCACTCCATCCCAATTGACTATAGCCGCTTCCAGTCTTCACACCGGTTCACCATCTTGAGCATCATATACCGGTTCACTTATTGACATCAATCACAACATACATTATCACCACTTCATCATGTAAAGTTCTAATGCCAATAGCTAACAAGATGAGAGGGGGGGGGTGAATCATACAAAGTTAATCTTCCATAAAATCAACAGATTTAACCTCGGTAACTTATACTTCAGCAATATAACCAAAAAACTGCTAAACATGCAAACTCATAAACACATAATCATCGTAACACATATAACACCAGATTTAACGTGGAAACCCAAATAGGGAAAAACCACTGTGGGATTTCGGACCCACTAAGAAATATACTCTTCTAGAGTATGCTCGGTTAAAAGCAAATCTTGTTAAAGATTATAAACACATTGCTAGATGTGACCCGGTTAAGGGATTTCCCTCAAATCTGTTAAGTCCACTTGGTTAGACATCTTATATATAAGACAACAACTAACAATTATACCCATCCGAGTGATACTACGCTAGCACTCGATATCTAATTATAAATGTGGTAGAATTTTTATAATTGAATGTATGAATACTTTATCAAACTTTGTTATAATCAACCAATAAAAGTATGAAAAAATATGAAGAAATTTAAAAACATATTGCAATAGAACCAAACGTCTATTTTTTCCTGTAATTGTCTACAATGTAAAAATACTTGAAGAATTCATACTGATAATTTGTGCAATGGTGAAAGAGATTAGTTTTGAAACTATATACCTTATTTTGTTATAGATAGAGTTGTCATAATGGAGCTTCTTATTTTTGTAGATTACTTTGTGTGTAAGCTTGTTACATCAACATTTCGAAGCACACTGTGATTTAAAAAGTTAGAAAGGCAAAGACAAAATAACAAAACACAAAAACACTAAAATACAACTAAAAGCGTAAATAAACGCCAAAATTAGAAATGAATGAGTGTCCAAATGAATAAAGAAACAGATTGCTAGAAATGAATAAGTGTCCAAATGAATAAAGAAACAGATTCCCCTAATGGTAGTGTATGGATTGTTTTGCATTACTAATCATTATCCTAATTAATGAACCCTATGACCTAAAAGATTTCATTGTTCTATTAATACAAACTTTTCTTGTAGTATAAACAATTAATGAGGCATCATAAAAAATTATATATTTTTTAAAATTTCTATTTGTTTTGGTTGAAAAAGAAACATTGCTTGTTTGAAAGAAATTAGATGGGTTGTTTCTTGTTTTTAGATTTTTTTAATTTTTTCTTATGTTTTAAAATAGGATATCTTGATCTTTATTGTTTTGACCCCATTTTGATTTTGAAAGATGAGAAGCATTAGTGAGGTTTTTCCTTTATTAATGGACAATATGTTTGGAATGATTTTAAGACTTTGACTATGTGATAAATTTAATATCAATTTTTTGGTCATATTCCATGATCTATTATGAGTATCACACATTTTTCTAATTCTTAACTCATTCTTATATTATATTTATAAATTTATATTATGTAAGTTTTTTTAATGTACCAGACTTGGATGCAAAAGCGGTTAGCATAGGTGATGACTATGTTATTTTTGAGTCCATATATGATGGAACAAAGGTGGATAATGATAGATTTTTTGTATTGGATAGTTGCAATTTTTTGTATATTAGCTTGTGGATACAGTGGTGGATAGGATAGAAGCTGACTGTGATAGTCTTAATTATAATCTAATATATTTTTTGATGTTATAATTAATAACCCTATACCTAACTTTATATAGAAAAAATAATTTTATTATAATTAAATGTATGATATAATAAAAATTATATTATAAAATGATTGAAAATTATGGTTTCATTTTTAGATAATCTTTGCTTATATAATATAATATATGCTGCAGACAACATAATATTGTAGCCTAGTTAACGTCTGACATGATCCATAAAATGGATGAAGCAAACATTTACATTGACCATAAACATATCCCAAACCTGTATAAGAAACTTTACATATTTCACCTCTTCGTAAAATGCACTGATGGTATCAAAATTTCTATCTGTATTCAGATCTTCAATGTACTATTTGACTAAATCTTTTTGTTTTAAAGCTGCCAAACCAGCAACTGTAGATACCACATAATTGAATGAATCGAACAATTACAACATCCAAATAATGAGATAGAATCATAGCCCATAACATGATAAAAATTTAAACTCTAATATGAAGTCATGAATTTGCCATCATGCCGTCCGGATATGAAACTACTGAATAGTTCATTGCATTTCCTTCAGACTATAAGAAACATATGGAAACAAGCATGTATAACAAGTCACAATACCCTCCTTAGCGGATTCTTCAGGTTGTTTTAGTCGCTTGAAGAACTTTTCATTCAAATTGTCATTTGCGAGTGACCTGTTTCTCGATGAGTAAGGCAAGTATTCAGGCGTGAAATACCGGCAGATAAATGGGTGTATTCCAGCAGAAAGATGGCTGTATATCAGCAGGAAAATGCGTGTATTCCGGCAGAAAGATGGCTGTATATCAGCAGAAAAACGGTTGTATGTCGGCGTGAGACAATTCCGTGGGGAGAGTTCTCCAGATAGAAAGGGCTGCGGCTATTCTGGCTATAAAACAGACCTTCCTTACAGCCTGTTAGCGACAGGTTAGTCAATTGTGTAAAATAGACGGTGCAAAATCTGTACTGTCATTTTAGAACAAGAATCATAATTAGGTGTAATTAAATATCTTATATTTAATATTTTTTATTGAATTCTTCAAAATATCGATTATTGATTGGTTTTGAGATTTTGTTAATAAACTTCTAATTATTTGACCCAACTGTGATCATATTCAACTCCTTAATTGTAAATGGTCCTCATACCATAAATATACGATCCTGATAGTGCCGCACTGTGTCTGAAAATTTCTCAGATCAATACTTGACGTGGATTAAAAAAGTAACCCCCAAATACCACGACCATTCTCATTTCTCCTTGTAAATCTTTAATCTTCCATTGAAAATCATTCAGGTTATTATTATTATACTTTGAATTCCAAACTTGCTTAAATCTCTGCAATCCATAGGATAGACCAATTTCAAAAGCGATTAAAATGGCAGTAAAAGGCCACTGCCCTCGCTCCTTCCCAACACTCACAACGAACCCTAAAACTGCAATCTGTCACTGCCTTTAAAAGCTATCATCGATCGTATTGTTTGTCCAGCAATAACACAAATAACATAAAAAGGAAAAGGGTGTTTCCTTGCTCTTGCAGTACTACGCCACCTTAAAGTTTAGGTATTTCCTATTTTATAGGAATTTCATGTTATATTATGTCTTCTATTTCTCCATGGTGAGTAATGGAAGCTCTCAGGAATGCTTCACAATGATTTATAGTTTTAGTTAGACACGAATACAAAGTAGGAAAAATGATATTCGCCTCACTCAGAGCTGCAGTAAAGCTGTTGTATTCAATGAAACGAATTAGGGACTTTATTTTTCATGGTTGGAACATAAATATATTGATTCAAATCTGCTTATACCTAGAAGGTATTTTTCGCATATCAATATGTCATAAATCTGTTTAGTTGTTTACTGAAACAAACTTTTCGAATTGATGGAGTCCATGCTTGTAGAGTTGTATTTTGCATTATTTATTAATAGAGGTGGAGGTAGTCATTTAGTGGATCACGTTAAACTTGTGTTTTGTGTTTATGTTATTAGCTTTCTCCTGTTTTGTATTAGTTTCTTCGCTCGTTTATAACTAACACAAATTATCATAATTAAATAAATCATTTGATTATTGTAAAATAACATAATTATCATGTCAAATGAAATTCTTAAACTCTTGTAGAATAAAATTGATTTATTATCAGAGTGTGGTATTTTTTTCAATCATCTTAATAAAATAAATCTTTGACAGAGTAATATCATTGTTTTCCTCTATTAAAAAGCTCCTAGTATTTTAGTAGACACCTTTACAAATAATGAATGTTGTTTCATGATGTACAATAAACCTCCTCCATCGAGGATGGAGCAAAAATAATTTCAATTTTCTTTTCAAAGTTTCTTCTTCCTCTATAATAAACCTCCTCTATCAGAAAATGATAAAACCCTTGACAGGATGAATGAGAAACTATGCGAAACTATAGTTATGGGGAATCCAAAACAGCTGTGCGAACAATTATTCTTCAATTTGCACCCATCTCATATCCAGTAATCTCTCGAATATTTACCTGAACTTGGATTTGCTTTTCTTTAATCCGCACTTAGTTTTCAAGAATGCTCGGTGCCTTTGGTGGCAAAGGGAAGATGAGGACATATTGCATGGTTATTCCTTTCCAACCAAAACAATACCCCAATAAACTACTATCAAGATGCAGAAAGCTTTTCACTTTGAAAAATCTAATGCAGATTTCCTTTCCTACATACTCATAAATATGAGTTAACATATGAGATTTATAATACAATTTAAAAAAATAAAAATAAAAATTAAATGTATCAAAAACAAAAGAAATATAATACTAATCTCTATTGACTTCCATCTTCTAAACACATTTCCATTGCTTGTGCTCTCCACCAAACTGCTGGAGTTCTCCACTACACTCAAGGAAGAAAACAACCTAAGAACTATATGAAAAATGATAATTAAGTTGAAAAAAAAAAAATCAATGTAATGTGAAAAAGGGGAAAATAATGAATCTAAAATTGAAAGACTCATTCACTTACCTGTATACTTTCCTCCATCCATTAATGCTTTTCAATAGCATAGAACACACTTGACCCAACTGTGCAATTCGTTTGACGCAATCTGATGCTATTATTGTAGGTCTGTAGAGAGTATTATAGGGGGCATAATGAAGCCCACATCTCGGAAGAGATACTTGAAAATAATAGCGAATGTTATGAAAGAAATAGGAGGATCAAGATAGAAAGGCAGGCTGAATCCCCCATCAAATGAAACGCATAATATGCCTGAAAAGCTACAGTTGCTTCTTCTTCTTCTTGTCTGGACACGAATGGACAAAGTTATAATGATTTCATATAAATATTTTTTATAATGCATTCCAGTACATATACATACCTCTGCAGATATCTCTTGCCGTCCAATTTATTTGATTGTCTAGAGTATTTAAGAGATGAAAAATATATTTCTATTTCAACTAGATAATTTAGGAAATGAAATCTAAATAAATTATATTATGCATAAAATTTGAAGCTACAGAATTCTTTTAGGACTGATTATCCTAGTCACCCTAACCTGGGCCTATCTTGTACGCTTTATAGTAAACATTTTTTTTGAATGCATTGATTTAATTCAATATACTTTTTATTCAACAGATCTCTCTCAATGATCTGTGATTTAACAGATTATATAGACGAGGATGAACACAGAACATCTATTAATGCAAAGAATTTTCTGTTCTATGTCTGAGAAAGTTGAAAAGAAAGGAAGGAAAGAAAGACAATTATCAAAAATATTATATTGCTTTTTTTGAATTTTTTTTTGAATAGGGCTAAAGAGTATGCATTTGTCTTCAAATATGAGAAAAATTTCACATAGGATGATGATATTCTTTTTCAATAATTTGGGTAAAAAATGAGAGATGGTGTGAAAAGATAGTTTGAAGTATTGTCTACCCTTGTATGATTTTGTGATGGCCTTCATTTGTGCACAAGGATCCCAATAAGTATGTTAGATTTGGGGAGGGCCTTTCTTCATTGACACAAAATAGACAGTGTGGAAGATAATGAGAAGAGCTGGTAATTGTACTTTTCTATTCCTTGTCATTTAGTCATTTGAATATTATAGTGTTGAAAATTTATGATGAAAATTTTAATTACTTGGCATGTTCGAACAATATGACAATGTACATTTCAATACAGATGTATGTTTCTCACTTGATAACTTTATATACGATGTCAAGTTGTCAGGTATATAAAGTTGTCAAATGAGAAAACATACCTCTATTGAAATGTAAATTTTCATATGATTCCAACATACCAAATAATTAAAATTTCATTATAAAATTTCAACAATATAATGTTCAAATGACTAATTGACAAAGAATAGAAAAGTACAAAACACAATTACCAGCACCCTGGCTAAATCTAACATGCTTACTAAGTCCTTATGCACTAATGGAAGCCCTCACAGAATCATACAAATGTAGATAACACCTCAAACTATCTTTTCACACCATCTCTCCTCATTTGTTAACCAGATTGTTAAAGAAGAATATCATCATCCTATGAAAAAAATATCAAATATTTAAGAACAAAATGCATATTAGCCTTATTCAAACTTTTTTTTGAAGAAAACCTACTTCTTCTTGTCTATCGTGACGACGCAGCCACTTAGGTATCTCATCCACAACTTTCTTACTCCATAATGGAGGAGAGCAACTTCGTCTCTTTCAAACACTCCTCTCTATTTCTCTCTATTGGATAAGGCAAGATGACGAGCATATTGCATGGTTGCTCCTTTCGGACCACAATAATATCCCAATAAACTATTTATATCCAGATGCAGAAAAATAATTTAAAGTTTTTCAATTAGAAAAATCTAATGCAGAATTGCATAAACATGAGTTAACATATGAGTTTTATAATACAATTATTCTTGAAAAAAAAAAATATTTAAAAAAAAAGAAATATAATACTAATCTCTATTGACTTCCATCTTGTAGGCACACTTCCATTGCTTGTGCTCTCCACCTTATTGTTGGAGTTCTTCACTACAAGAAGCAACAAAACAATTTGAGCAGTATATGGAAACGACATAGCCCTACAACATAAAATTTTTGAACACTCTTTTTGGGCCTAACCCACAAGTTCGCACCTCCTAGGTCATTCAAACAAGTGAAGGCCATGAGATAGAGGAGGACTCATTTGGAAAAATGGATGGGTGGAGTGAAATAAATAGTTGAATGACTAAATTGAAATTACTCAAAGTAGATAGTGGGTAGGTAGATAAAATAAATGGTTTGAAACAAGCTATCCAATAGCTAAGAAGGGTAGGTAAGAGAAGTATTGTTTTATTTTAAGAGAAATATTGTTTTGTTTTATTTTCAAAGAGTTGTCTATCCGCAATGGTTACATGAGTAGTTAAGATTTCCAAGGAGTTATTTATGTAATTTTCAACTAAAATTATGCGCAGTTGCAAATAAGTGATCCAATAGTTAAGAATTGTTACTAAGAGATTTTATTTTATCTTTAACGCAAATCAATAATTTCGAGTTTCAAAAAATTGCTTATATGGTGATTGAATGGTTATATAGGATAGTTTTAAATTTTCAAAAAGTTGTTTCTATAATTTTCCACTAAATTTATGTCTCGTAGAATATAGGTGGTCCAATAATTAAGAAAGACAGGCAAGACAAATATTGCTTAAGATTTGTAGGGAGTTGTTTCTATAATTTTCCACCAAACTTATATGCCCCATGGCAAATAGGTGATCTAATAGTTAAGAAGGGTAGGTAAGAGAAATATTGTTTTGTTTGAAAGGCAAATCAATAGTTTTGCTACCAAACTTATGCCCCATGACAAATAAGTGATCTAATAGTTGAGAAGGATAGGTAAGAGAAATATTGTTTTGTTTTTATCGAAAATCAATAGTTTTTATTTTCAAAGATTTGTTTATCTCATGAGTTAAAATTTTCAAGGAGTTGTTTATATAAATTTTCACTCAACTTATGTCATGTGACAAATAAGTGATCCAATGGTTAATAAGGGTAGGTAAGAGAAATATTATTTTATTTTATTTTAAAGAAATTATTTAATCATGGGAAGATAAAAATTGAATTTAAATAAACAATGAAGATTATTTAATAAAAGGGATGTGATGAAATAATTACATAAATAATAAATTATTTAATTAACATTGGAGGAAAATTAGATAATTAAAAATTATTTAATTATGAGAAAAGAGGGAAGTTTCAATGTTTGAATTTGAATCAAAAGAATGAAGTTAAATTAAAAGAATGAAGATGAATCAATTAAATAATAAATTATTTAATTGATTCAAGTGGAAAAATTGGTAAAATTAGTGCTCACAAGCATGATACACTTTTTGGCATTTACAATCACTTCATCATCATGTTTTTAATATATCTAATCCTTATCTCAATATGAAACAAGAGCATCATCACAATCCTTGTTCTTCAACATACCACCCCATCAAGACCATGCATGATACCACAACACATTAGGTATAGATATCAACACCCAAAAGGGTGGACATCTAACCAAGAACATATCTACACCGAACTAACACTTATCGACACATTCAATCTTAATGGCAACACCTTGTCAACATCGGAAACATCAATATTCAATAATCACAACATCCAACGATCATCATACATTACATCAACAACATTAACAACATACACTTCATCAACAATAACATCAACACAACATATTGCATGTAGACATCATCAGTAAGAAGATGTGTCATCCAATCAAGAGCATCTTCATCTCAACACCACTACTATGATCATTAATGATAACACACAATTAGTCCTCAACATATCACACCATCCAACACCTTGAGTATGGATATCAACTAAGAACCCTTTGCACAACACACATCTTTAGTTAACATTAATGACATCACACATCCGATAGAACAATCAACCATTTGATTATCTCCTTAATATTCATCTGTATTTCATATTGATACAACATATTGAATGTAGACATCAAGACAGTAATGGTGGACATCCAAAAAAGAGAATACCTTCAAGCTTTAACCATCTTCACATACATTTGAATCACCGCCTGAGTGATGAATAATGATGAACAACTAATACCCTAACCAGTACAGAGAGTGGGGGGTTGAATTAGTACACACAAAAAATTTCTTCAACATTTTGACTTTCTCTGATCACAGATAACCGGTTGTCTATAGCACTGTACTTAACCATAGCAATACCGGTCAACAGAAATACTTCAAACAACTGAACCAATAAAACAAAACTACTTCAAATAGAATCCAACAATTCTCAAATCTAGATATCTATTTTACTAGTTTGATCATGCATGAGTTGCATTAGTAATATCACAACCATTTAGCACTGCATGCATATTCAACTGAACAAAAAATACTCAATCATCACATGAAAAAAAAATACGCAGCCCATGACACACAGATTTTTCATGTGGAAACCCAAATGGAAAAAACCACGATGGGAATGAATACCCACAAGCTTGTTTTTGAACTCTTTTGAAGTCCGCTCTATTAGGAGCCTAGTTTGGTTAAAGAATTTACAATAAGGTTCTATTAGGAATCGATCCTTTTAGGGATCACCCAGTTAAGGGATGGCTATAAACCCTGTAAAAGGTTACCTCGCTAGAGGTTTTAAAGAACTCAGTGAGCTTGAGTCACCTGGTTAGAGGATTTGCAACAAGCTTGTTAAAGCTACCCGGTCAAGGGATTTTCTTTTTGTTGAAATGGTTAGAAGAAAACAGATAAAACTCCGATCTGATAATAACACTACTTTGCTAAGGTAGATCCATTTTCAGTTCCTCTCTTCTGCAATCACACTCTTCAGACTCCTTACTTTCATTTGGCAAGTATCAAGTCTCCAACACACATACATAAACATAAATTTTGCCAACACAAACAATAACAAACATCATCGACCTTATAGATAATAATTAGGTCGGTAGCACAAACCTTAAACCCTAAACATTTAGGTTTTTAGTTACAAGTGGTCTAATCCTAACCGTTAAAATGAATTTCATAGAATAAAACAATCTGAGAAATATCTCACGTTATTTTGCATCGTCCAATCTTCACCACACCTGGAAATCGGTAACCCATCACACGTTCTTCACACACCGCTAAGTGAAGTGCACATTTTTGAGGTAGACATTCAATGCATTCGCTCCTCAAAGAGATTCTTCACATGCACATAGCTGACGTGGCATCTCGATCTCATTCTTATCTCTTAACTAACTCATCACAAAATGTCATCGGTTGCACCGCACAAGTCAGATCGCCAAACCGGAAATCCTCGAGCTGAACTAAGACTACAAACCAGTAGTCGAACTGTGAACTCCGAAACCGGTTCACTGCATCATGGTTGACTATAGCCACTTCCAGTCTTCACACCGGTTCATACCGGTTCACTTATTTACATCAATGACAATATACATTATCCCCGCTTCATCATATGCCAACAATCTTCCCCTTTGGCATTGAAGGCATTACTCAGTGTATCATTGCTCAGTATTTGCACCATGCTCAGTAACATATACCGGTTGACATATACTGATTCAACTTGAAAGATTACCACCACCACCTGGACTAGTCAGTGTGCACTCTGCCATATATCTTCTTCCCCATACATCATTAGATATCTTCTCCCCCTTTGACAACAATGCCAAAGTGGAGGCACAAGCTTCCAAGCTCCACTATGCTGCTCCGCCTATGGAGTAGCATCCTTCAACACATCAATGCTATAAGATCTGACATGGTAGTACCTGACTGATGTGGAGCACACAACTTTAGTTTACCTCATGAAGGGGAAGAACCCCTAATTCACCTCTCAAATAGGTAAATGTAGTCTTTGGTAAGGGCTTAGTGAATATGTTTGCTAGCTGCTCCTTACTGGAAACATGTTATAATACAAACTCTTTATTCTAAACCTTTCCTCTCAAGAAATGATTCTTGAGCTCAATATGCTTGGTCCTAGCATGCAATACTGGATTTTCGGAAATATTGATTGCAATAGTATTATCACAGAAAATAATCACTAGTTCAGATATAGTCACTTTGAAGCCATCCAATGCATGCTTCATCCAGACTACTTGAGTGGAGCTCATAAATGTTTCCACATACTTCGCTTCAGGTGTAGACTGGGAAATACAACTCTGCTTCTTGCTCATCCATGAGACTAGTCTTCCACTAAGGAAGAATGCTCCACCAGTTATGCTCTTTGAGTTGTCCACATTACCTGCCCAATCTGCATCAGTAAACACTTTGAGATCAAAGTTTCCATTATATGGATACCACAATCCATAATCAACTATTCCCTTCAAATATCTAAGAATCCTCTTTACCGCTACCAAGTGGGATTCTCCTGGATTCTTCTGAAAATGAGCAACTATGCCTACTGCATCAGCAATTCCGGTCTGTGATGCACCACATAGTGTAGCTTACCAATCATTGACTCGTACTCCTTCTCATCCACCAACACTGAATCATCGTCCTTAGTCAGTTTGTAGCCGATCACCATCGGTGTTCGAACAAGTTTTCTCTCCTCCATGCCAAAGGTTTTCAATACCTCTTTGATATATTTGGACTAGGTAATGTAGATTCCTTCCTTCATCTGCTGAATCTCTAGACCAATGAAAAACTTTATTTCTCCAATCAGAGACATTTCAAACTCCTTTTTCATCACATCTGCAAATGCATGACTCATTTAATCATCTCCTCCAAAGATTATTTCATCTACAAATACTTCACAGATCAGTATCTGATCATCTTTAGATTTTAGGTAGATGTTGTTGTCTGAACACATGTTCTCAAAAATCCTATCTTCACAAGATGAGAGTGTAACCGTTCATACCATGCCCTTGGTGCTTGTTTCAATCCATACAGGGTCTTGTGTAATCTAAATACCATGTCACTATCCTCTAACAAGGAAAACCCATCTGGTTGCTCAAATATACACTTCTTCTTCTAGGATTCCATTCAAGAATGCAGACTTTACATCCATCTAGTATACCTGGAATCCCTTAAATGCTGCAAATCCAAGTAGCATTCAGACACCTTCCAGTCTAGCCACTAGGGCAAATGTTTCTCCATAGTCTTTTCCTTCTTCCTCATCATATCCTTTGCATACAAGTCTTGCCTTGTTTCTTAACACTGTGCCTTCTTCATTCAGCTTATTCCTGAAGACCCATTCGCTACCTATGACATTCTTGTGTTCCAGTCTGGGTACCAAGGACCATGTTGCATTGTTCTTTATCTGGTCCAACTCCTCTTCCATTGCCTTTATCCAGTATTCATCGGTAAGTGCCTCTCTAGTGGTCTTAGGCTCAAATTCTAAAATCATGTAGGAGTTTTCTTTCATCTTTCTCCTTGTGAGTATCCCTGCATCTTTGTCTCCAATGATCTGCTTTGGATCATGATGCAGTTTTACATACCTAGGAATGACCCTTGATGGTTCCACTTGCTTTTCCTCTTCTTCTTCCACTTCATCTTCTTCCTCTCCTACTGCAACTTCTACTGGTATAGAAACACTAAGGTCTTTGCAATGTTTGTCACTTGTTTCTGTCTTAACCGATTCCCAGAAGGCTAAAACCGGTTCATCTTTTGTTTGATTCCTGTCGGTTTCCTCAGGCTTCTCATGGGATTCATAAACTCTGACATTGATACTCTCAACAATTTTTCGAGTCCTGTTGTTGTAGCACTTGAGAGATTTTCTTTTAGTGGAATATCCCAAAAATATTCCTTCATCACACTTAGCATCAAACTTTTTCAGATGCTCACCTCTCCTGATATAGCACTTGTTGCCAAATAGTTTGAAATAACTTACATTAGGAGTTCTCTCGTTCCAGTACTCATAGGGGGTTTTGTCTTTACCTTTCTTGATGATTACCTGGTTCATAGTATAGACTGCACTTGTTACCTCTTCTCTCCAAAATGTGTGAGCTACCTCTCCTTGGATCAACATAGTTCCGACCACTTCAACTACAGTCGTGTTATTCCTCTCTACTATGTCATTCTTCTGTGGTGTGCTTGGGGCAAACAACTTCTTCTTGATGTCATTCTCTTCACAATACTTATTGAATTCATCAGAAGTGAACTCATCTCCCTGATCGATTCTAAGGGATTTTATTCTTCTACCGCACTCCTTCTCAACCAATGCTTTGAAGACTTTGAACTTTCCAAATGCCACAGACTTGTCTTTCAAGAATGTGACCCACATCATTCTTGAGTAATCATCAGTAAGAATAATGAAATACCAATTTCCCTGAATACTTCTTGTTTTCATCGGACCACACAGATCGGTGTGCACTAGATCAAGTAAGTTCTCTGCTGAAAAAGACTTACCTTTGAATGTTGAGGAAGACATCTTCCCAAGTTGACATTCTCTGCACAAATCATTCTCCGGTTTGTTCAGCAAAAGGCAACCCTCTTACTACCTTGATATTACTAGCCTTTACTATATTATCAAAGTTTATATGATAGAGTCTCTTATGCCATATCCAACTATCATCAAGCTTTGCCATCAGATACTGACTGATCTGGGCATTAAGCTCAAACAGGTTTCCTTTGTTCTGTTTACCGGTGGCAATAAGTTCACCATTCTTTCCGATTTTTTTGCAGACCCCACCTTTGAACTCCAGAATAAGTCCTTTGTCGTTCAATTGAGCAACACTCAAAAGGTTGTGCTTAAGGCCTTCCACCCAGTAGACATCATCTGCACTACTCTTTCCATTAAGTGAGATGGATCCTTTTCCTTTTACCATGCAAGGTGCATCGTTGCCAAACCGGACAACACCTCCATCATATTCTTCCAGAGTCAAAAACTTTCTCCAGTCACCAGTCATGTGGTGAGAACACCCGCTATCAATGATCCACTCATTAGAGTTGTCAATGCGAGTGACAAGGGCTTTCTTGTTAGACACCTCTTCCTTGACAGCTATAAACACTATGTCCTCACTCTCTTTATCCTTAGATTAATCATTGGTAACACCTTCATCCACTGCAACAAGACAATTTCTCCTACCTCCTCCTTTATACTTTCTAAACCTTTCTAGTTTATCCTTATTGTCATTGTTAGGATAGTTAACAACTGTATGTCCTATATTATTGTAGGAAAAACACTTGAAAGTAAGCTTACCTCTATATTTTTAGGTGCCTTTTGGAAGTCTCTTGGTGAGAAGATTTTGAAACTCCATAAGAATCTTCTCATCATCCATATCTCTACTTGGCCTGGATTTATAACTAGTGCTAACCTCTTTTTCTCTCTTGGTAGGTGCGGAGGAAGCAGATGCTTTGAAGGCTTACTTAGGCTTCTGAATGCTACCATCAAAACTATTCAACAATAATCGAGTCTAAGGATACCTTTGTTATGTTGATAGACCTTATATCTTGGATAGCAGCAACCCTGATTGCATAGATTAGTAACAATGATCTCAAAACTTTATGGATGACGGTGGCATCGTTAATTGTTCCACCAGTGCTCTTGATACGTCCAACAACAATCTTGATCCATATGCCATAATGCTGAATGGTCTCACCTTCAACCATCCTCATGCCTTCAAATTTTCCTCTAAGGCTTTCTTCCTTAGCTCGCTTGACATGCTCATCACCGCCATGAAAGATATTCAGTGTGTCCCATACATCCTTAGGATTTTCCTTATCTTATACATCAATGAACTCAATATTGGACATGCTACTAATAAGGGCTTCCATGACTTGCCCATTTTCTTGAATCTCTTTTTTCTGGTCATCGATCAGAGTCCCATAAGGGATTACATAGGCATTCTCAACATAGCTCTAGTGTTGAGCACCCAAACTCTTGATATAAATCTTCATTCTGTCCTTCCATATTTTGAAGTTTTCCTTATTGAACTTAGGACCTTCCCTCTTCATCATTAAAGCAAGATCTTTTTCCTCAAGTGGTTAAGCTTATATCACTGAGGACCTGGCGGTGCTTTGATACCAATTTATGAATAATGATGAACAACTAATACCCTAACCAGTACTGGGGGGGGGTGAATCAGTACACACAAAAACTTGCTTCAATATTTTGACACTCTCTAATCATAGATAACCAATCGTCTATACCACTGTAGTTAACCATAGCAATACCAGTTAATAGAAATACTTCAGACTGTTAAACTAGTAAAACAAAAGTACTTCAAATAGCATCCAGCAATTCTCAAATCTAGATAGCTATTTTACTAGTTTGATCATACATGAGCTGCATTAGTAATATCACAACCATTTAGCACTGCATGCATATTCAACTGAGAAAATGCTACTCAATCATCACATGAAAAAAAATACATAGACCATGACACAAAGATTTTTCACGTGGAAACCCAAATTGGACAAACCACAATGGGGATGAATACCCACAAGCTTGTTTCTGAACTCTTTTGAAGTCCGCTGTGTTAGGAGCCTAGTCTGGTTAAAGACTTTACAATAAGGTTATGTTAGGAACTGATCTTGTCAGGGCTCACCCGGTTAAGGGATCGCTATAAACCTTGTTAAAGGTTACCTCGCATGAGGATTTAAAGAACTCAATGAGCTTGAGTCACCTAGTTAGAGGATTTGCAACAAGCTTGTTAAATCTACCTGGTCAAGGGATTTTCTTTCTGTTGAAATGATTAGAAGAAAACAAATAAAACTCTGATCTGATAACAACACTACTTTACTAAGGCAAATCCTTTTCAGTTCCTCTCTTCTGCAATCACACTCTGTAGACTCCTTACTCTGGTTTGGCAAGTATCAAGTCTCCAACACACATACATAAACACAACTTTTTCCAACATAAACAATAAAAAACATCATCGATCTTATAGACAACAATTAGGTCGGTAGCATAAACCCTAAACCCTAAATATTTAGGTTTTTAGTTACAAGCGGTTCGATCATGACCGTTAAAATGCAATGCATAGAATAAAACAATCTAAGAAAGATCTCAAGTTATTCTGCATCCTGCAATCTTCACCGCACTTGGAAATCAGTAACCCATCACACGTTCTTCACACAATGCTAATAGAAGAGCACATTCTTGAGGTAGACATTCAATGCATTCGCTCCTCACATGCAGGATCATCAAAGAGATTATTAACATGCACATAGCTGACGTGGCATCTCGATCTCATCCTTATCTCTTAACTAACTCATCATAGAATGTCATCGGTTGCACCGCACAAGTCAGATTGCCAAACCGGAAACCCTCGAGCTGAACTGAGACTACAAAACGGTAGTTGAACTGTGAACCCCGATAGCAGTTCACTCCATCCCAATTGACTATAGCCGCTTCCAGTCTTCACACCGGTTCACCATCTTGAGCATCATATACCGGTTCACTTATTGACATCAATCACAACATACATTATCACCACTTCATCATGTAAAGTTCTAATGCCAATAGCTAACAAGATGAGAGGGGGGGGGTGAATCATACAAAGTTAATCTTCCATAAAATCAACAGATTTAACCTCGGTAACTTATACTTCAGCAATATAACCAAAAAACTGCTAAACATGCAAACTCATAAACACATAATCATCGTAACACATATAACACCAGATTTAACGTGGAAACCCAAATAGGGAAAAACCACTGTGGGATTTCGGACCCACTAAGAAATATACTCTTCTAGAGTATGCTCGGTTAAAAGCAAATCTTGTTAAAGATTATAAACACATTGCTAGATGTGACCCGGTTAAGGGATTTCCCTCAAATCTGTTAAGTCCACTTGGTTAGACATCTTATATATAAGACAACAACTAACAATTATACCCATCCGAGTGATACTACGCTAGCACTCGATATCTAATTATAAATGTGGTAGAATTTTTATAATTGAATGTATGAATACTTTATCAAACTTTGTTATAATCAACCAATAAAAGTATGAAAAAATATGAAGAAATTTAAAAACATATTGCAATAGAACCAAACGTCTATTTTTTCCTGTAATTGTCTACAATGTAAAAATACTTGAAGAATTCATACTGATAATTTGTGCAATGGTGAAAGAGATTAGTTTTGAAACTATATACCTTATTTTGTTATAGATAGAGTTGTCATAATGGAGCTTCTTATTTTTGTAGATTACTTTGTGTGTAAGCTTGTTACATCAACATTTCGAAGCACACTGTGATTTAAAAAGTTAGAAAGGCAAAGACAAAATAACAAAACACAAAAACACTAAAATACAACTAAAAGCGTAAATAAACGCCAAAATTAGAAATGAATGAGTGTCCAAATGAATAAAGAAACAGATTGCTAGAAATGAATAAGTGTCCAAATGAATAAAGAAACAGATTCCCCTAATGGTAGTGTATGGATTGTTTTGCATTACTAATCATTATCCTAATTAATGAACCCTATGACCTAAAAGATTTCATTGTTCTATTAATACAAACTTTTCTTGTAGTATAAACAATTAATGAGGCATCATAAAAAATTATATATTTTTTAAAATTTCTATTTGTTTTGGTTGAAAAAGAAACATTGCTTGTTTGAAAGAAATTAGATGGGTTGTTTCTTGTTTTTAGATTTTTTTAATTTTTTCTTATGTTTTAAAATAGGATATCTTGATCTTTATTGTTTTGACCCCATTTTGATTTTGAAAGATGAGAAGCATTAGTGAGGTTTTTCCTTTATTAATGGACAATATGTTTGGAATGATTTTAAGACTTTGACTATGTGATAAATTTAATATCAATTTTTTGGTCATATTCCATGATCTATTATGAGTATCACACATTTTTCTAATTCTTAACTCATTCTTATATTATATTTATAAATTTATATTATGTAAGTTTTTTTAATGTACCAGACTTGGATGCAAAAGCGGTTAGCATAGGTGATGACTATGTTATTTTTGAGTCCATATATGATGGAACAAAGGTGGATAATGATAGATTTTTTGTATTGGATAGTTGCAATTTTTTGTATATTAGCTTGTGGATACAGTGGTGGATAGGATAGAAGCTGACTGTGATAGTCTTAATTATAATCTAATATATTTTTTGATGTTATAATTAATAACCCTATACCTAACTTTATATAGAAAAAATAATTTTATTATAATTAAATGTATGATATAATAAAAATTATATTATAAAATGATTGAAAATTATGGTTTCATTTTTAGATAATCTTTGCTTATATAATATAATATATGCTGCAGACAACATAATATTGCAGCCTAGTTAACGTCTGACATGATCCATAAAATGGATGAAGCAAACATTTACATTGACCATAAACATATCCCAAACCTGTATAAGAAACTTTACATATTTCACCTCTTCGTAAAATGCACTGATGGTATCAAAATTTCTATCTGTATTCAGATCTTCAATGTACTATTTGACTAAATCTTTTTGTTTTAAAGCTGCCAAACCAGCAACTGTAGATACCACATAATTGAATGAATCGAACAATTACAACATCCAAATAATGAGATAGAATCATAGCCCATAACATGATAAAAATTTAAACTCTAATATGAAGTCATGAATTTGCCATCATGCCGTCCGGATATGAAACTACTGAATAGTTCATTGCATTTCCTTCAGACTATAAGAAACATATGGAAACAAGCATGTATAACAAGTCACAATACCCTCCTTAGCGGATTCTTCAGGTTGTTTTAGTCGCTTGAAGAACTTTTCATTCAAATTGTCATTTGCGAGTGACCTGTTTCTCGATGAGTAAGGCAAGTATTCAGGCGTGAAATACCGGCAGATAAATGGGTGTATTCCAGCAGAAAGATGGCTGTATATCAGCAGGAAAATGCGTGTATTCCGGCAGAAAGATGGCTGTATATCAGCAGAAAAACGGTTGTATGTCGGCGTGAGACAATTCCGTGGGGAGAGTTCTCCAGATAGAAAGGGCTGCGGCTATTCTGGCTATAAAACAGACCTTCCTTACAGCCTGTTAGCGACAGGTTAGTCAATTGTGTAAAATAGACGGTGCAAAATCTGTACTGTCATTTTAGAACAAGAATCATAATTAGGTGTAATTAAATATCTTATATTTAATATTTTTTATTGAATTCTTCAAAATATCGATTATTGATTGGTTTTGAGATTTTGTTAATAAACTTCTAATTATTTGACCCAACTGTGATCATATTCAACTCCTTAATTGTAAATGGTCCTCATACCATAAATATACGATCCTGATAGTGCCGCACTGTGTCTGAAAATTTCTCAGATCAATACTTGACGTGGATTAAAAAAGTAACCCCCAAATACCACGACCATTCTCATTTCTCCTTGTAAATCTTTAATCTTCCATTGAAAATCATTCAGGTTGTTATTATTATACTTTGAATTCCAAACTTGCTTAAATCTCTGCAATCCATAGGATAGACCAATTTCAAAAGCGATTAAAATGGCAGTAAAAGGCCACTGCCCTCGCTCCTTCCCAACACTCACAACGAACCCTAAAACTGCAATCTGTCACTGCCTTTAAAAGCTATCATCGATCGTATTGTTTGTCCAGCAATAACACAAATAACATAAAAAGGAAAAGGGTGTTTCCTTGCTCTTGCAGTACTACGCCACCTTAAAGTTTAGGTATTTCCTATTTTATAGGAATTTCATGTTATATTATGTCTTCTATTTCTCCATGGTGAGTAATGGAAGCTCTCAGGAATGCTTCACAATGATTTATAGTTTTAGTTAGACACGAATACAAAGTAGGAAAAATGATATTCGCCTCACTCAGAGCTGCAGTAAAGCTGTTGTATTCAATGAAACGAATTAGGGACTTTATTTTTCATGGTTGGAACATAAATATATTGATTCAAATCTTCTTATACCTAGAAGGTATTTTTCGCATATCAATATGTCATAAATCTGTTTAGTTGTTTACTGAAACAAACTTTTCGAATTGATGGAGTCCATGCTTGTAGAGTTCTATTTTGCATTATTTATTAATAGAGGTGGAGGTAGTCATTTAGTGGATCACGTTAAACTTGTGTTTTGTGTTTATGTTATTAGCTTTCTCCTGTTTTGTATTAATTTCTTCGCTCGTTTATAACTAACACAAATTATCATAATTAAATAAATCATTTGATTATTGTAAAATAACATAATTATCATGTCAAATGAAATTCTTAAACTCTTGTAGAATAAAATTGATTTATTATCAGAGTGTGGTATTTTTTTCAATCATCTTAATAAAATAAATCTTTGACAGAGTAATATCATTGTTTCCCTCTATTAAAAAGCTCCTAGTATTTTAGTAGACACCTTTACAAATAATGAATGTTGTTTCATGATGTACAATAAACCTCCTCCATCGAGGATGGAGCAAAAATAATTTCAATTTTCTTTTCAAAGTTTCTTCTTCCTCTATAATAAACCTCCTCTATCAGAAAATGATAAAACCCTTGACAGGATGAATGAGAAACTATGCGAAACTATAGTTATGGGGAATCCAAAACAGCTGTGCGAACAATTATTCTTCAATTTGCACCCATCTCATATCCAGTAATCTCTCGAATATTTACCTGAACTTGGATTTGCTTTTCTTTAATCCGCACTTAGTTTTCAAGAATGCTCGGTGCCTTTGGTGGCAAAGGGAAGATGAGGACATATTGCATGGTTATTCCTTTCCAACCAAAACAATACCCCAATAAACTACTATCAAGATGCAGAAAGCTTTTCACTTTGAAAAATCTAATGCAGATTTCCTTTCCTACATACTCATAAATATGAGTTAACATATGAGATTTATAATACAATTTAAAAAAATAAAAATAAAAATTAAATGTATCAAAAACAAAAGAAATATAATACTAATCTCTATTGACTTCCATCTTCTAAACACATTTCCATTGCTTGTGCTCTCCACCAAACTGCTGGAGTTCTCCACTACACTCAAGGAAGAAAACAACCTAAGAACTATATGAAAAATGATAATTAAGTTGAAAAAAAAAAAATCAATGTAATGTGAAAAAGGGGAAAATAATGAATCTAAAATTGAAAGACTCATTCACTTACCTGTATACTTTCCTCCATCCATTAATGCTTTTCAATAGCATAGAACACACTTGACCCAACTGTGCAATTCGTTTGACGCAATCTGATGCTATTATTGTAGGTCTGTAGAGAGTATTATAGGGGGCATAATGAAGCCCACATCTCGGAAGAGATACTTGAAAATAATAGCGAATGTTATGAAAGAAATAGGAGGATCAAGATAGAAAGGCAGGCTGAATCCCCCATCAAATGAAACGCATAATATGCCTGAAAAGCTACAGTTGCTTCTTCTTCTTCTTGTCTGGACACGAATGGACAAAGTTATAATGATTTCATATAAATATTTTTTATAATGCATTCCAGTACATATACATACCTCTGCAGATATCTCTTGCCGTCCAATTTATTTGATTGTCTAGAGTATTTAAGAGATGAAAAATATATTTCTATTTCAACTAGATAATTTAGGAAATGAAATCTAAATAAATTATATTATGCATAAAATTTGAAGCTACAGAATTCTTTTAGGACTGATTATCCTAGTCACCCTAACCTGGGCCTATCTTGTACGCTTTATAGTAAACATTTTTTTTGAATGCATTGATTTAATTCAATATACTTTTTATTCAACAGATCTCTCTCAATGATCTGTGATTTAACAGATTATATAGACGAGGATGAACACAGAACATCTATTAATGCAAAGAATTTTCTGTTCTATGTCTGAGAAAGTTGAAAAGAAAGGAAGGAAAGAAAGACAATTATCAAAAATATTATATTGCTTTTTTTGAATTTTTTTTTGAATAGGGCTAAAGAGTATGCATTTGTCTTCAAATATGAGAAAAATTTCACATAAGATGATGATATTCTTTTTCAATAATTTGGGTAAAAAATGAGAGATGGTGTGAAAAGATAGTTTGAAGTATTGTCTACCCTTGTATGATTTTGTGATGGCCTTCATTTGTGCACAAGGATCCCAATAAGTATGTTAGATTTGGGGAGGGCCTTTCTTCATTGACACAAAATAGACAGTGTGGAAGATAATGAGAAGAGCTGGTAATTGTACTTTTCTATTCCTTGTCATTTAGTCATTTGAATATTATAGTGTTGAAAATTTATGATGAAAATTTTAATTACTTGGCATGTTCGAACAATATGACAATGTACATTTCAATACAGATGTATGTTTCTCACTTGATAACTTTATATACGATGTCAAGTTGTCAGGTATATAAAGTTGTCAAATGAGAAAACATACCTCTATTGAAATGTAAATTTTCATATGATTCCAACATACCAAATAATTAAAATTTCATTATAAAATTTCAACAATATAATGTTCAAATGACTAATTGACAAAGAATAGAAAAGTACAAAACACAATTACCAGCACCCTGGCTAAATCTAACATGCTTACTAAGTCCTTATGCACTAATGGAAGCCCTCACAGAATCATACAAATGTAGATAACACCTCAAACTATCTTTTCACACCATCTCTCCTCATTTGTTAACCAGATTGTTAAAGAAGAATATCATCATCCTATGAAAAAAATATCAAATATTTAAGAACAAAATGCATATTAGCCTTATTCAAACTTTTTTTTAAGAAAACCTACTTCTTCTTGTCTATCGTGACGACGCAGCCACTTAGGTATCTCATCCACAACTTTCTTACTCCATAATGGAGGAGAGCAACTTCGTCTCTTTCAAACACTCCTCTCTATTTCTCTCTATTGGATAAGGCAAGATGACGAGCATATTGCATGGTTGCTCCTTTCGGACCACAATAATATCCCAATAAACTATTTATATCCAGATGCAGAAAAATAATTTAAAGTTTTTCAATTAGAAAAATCTAATGCAGAATTGCATAAACATGAGTTAACATATGAGTTTTATAATACAATTATTCTTGAAAAAAAAAAATATTTAAAAAAAAAGAAATATAATACTAATCTCTATTGACTTCCATCTTGTAGGCACACTTCCATTGCTTGTGCTCTCCACCTTATTGTTGGAGTTCTTCACTACAAGAAGCAACAAAACAATTTGAGCAGTATATGGAAACGACATAGCCCTACAACATAAAATTTTTGAACACTCTTTTTGGGCCTAACCCACAAGTTCGCACCTCCTAGGTCATTCAAACAAGTGAAGGCCATGAGATAGAGGAGGACTCATTTGGAAAAATGGATGGGTGGAGTGAAATAAATAGTTGAATGACTAAATTGAAATTACTCAAAGTAGATAGTGGGTAGGTAGATAAAATAAATGGTTTGAAACAAGCTATCCAATAGCTAAGAAGGGTAGGTAAGAGAAGTATTGTTTTATTTTAAGAGAAATATTGTTTTGTTTTATTTTCAAAGAGTTGTCTATCCGCAATGGTTACATGAGTAGTTAAGATTTCCAAGGAGTTATTTATGTAATTTTCAACTAAAATTATGCGCAGTTGCAAATAAGTGATCCAATAGTTAAGAATTGTTACTAAGAGATTTTATTTTATCTTTAACGCAAATCAATAATTTCGAGTTTCAAAAAATTGCTTATATGGTGATTGAATGGTTATATAGGATAGTTTTAAATTTTCAAAAAGTTGTTTCTATAATTTTCCACTAAATTTATGTCTCGTAGAATATAGGTGGTCCAATAATTAAGAAAGACAGGCAAGACAAATATTGCTTAAGATTTGTAGGGAGTTGTTTCTATAATTTTCCACCAAACTTATATGCCCCATGGCAAATAGGTGATCTAATAGTTAAGAAGGGTAGGTAAGAGAAATATTGTTTTGTTTGAAAGGCAAATCAATAGTTTTGCTACCAAACTTATGCCCCATGACAAATAAGTGATCTAATAGTTGAGAAGGATAGGTAAGAGAAATATTGTTTTGTTTTTATCGAAAATCAATAGTTTTTATTTTCAAAGATTTGTTTATCTCATGAGTTAAAATTTTCAAGGAGTTGTTTATATAAATTTTCACTCAACTTATGTCATGTGACAAATAAGTGAACCAATGGTTAATAAGGGTAGGTAAGAGAAATATTATTTTATTTTATTTTAAAGAAATTATTTAATCATGGGAAGATAAAAATTGAATTTAAATAAACAATGAAGATTATTTAATAAAAGGGATGTGATGAAATAATTACATAAATAATAAATTATTTAATTAACATTGGAGGAAAATTAGATAATTAAAAATTATTTAATTATGAGAAAAGAGGGAAGTTTCAATGTTTGAATTTGAATCAAAAGAATGAAGTTAAATTAAAAGAATGAAGATGAATCAATTAAATAATAAATGATTTAATTAATTCAAGTGGAAAAATTGGTAAAATTAGTGCTCACAAGCATGATACACTTTTTGGCATTTACAATCACTTCATCATCATGTTTTTAATATATCTAATCCTTATCTCAATATGAAACAAGAGCATCATCACAATCCTCGTTCTTCAACATACCACCCCATCAAGACCATGCATGATACCACAACACATTAGGTATAGATATCAACACCCAAAAGGGTGGACATCTAACCAAGAACATCTCTACACCGAACTAACACTTATCGACACATTCAATCTTAATGGCAACACCTTGTCAACATCGGAAACATCAATATTCAATAATCACAACATCCAACGATCATCATACATTACATCAACAACATTAACAACATACACTTCATCAACAATAACATCAACACAACATATTGCATGTAGACATCATCAGTAAGAAGATGTGTCATCCAATCAAGAGCATCTTCATCTCAACACCACTACTATGATCATTAATGATAACACACAATTAGTCCTCAACATATCACACCATCCAACACCTTGAGTATGGATATCAACTAAGAACCCTTTGCACAACACACATCTTTAGTTAACATTAATGACATCACACATCCGATAGAACAATCAACCATTTGATTATCTCCTTAATATTCATCTGTATTTCATATTGATACAACATATTGAATGTAGACATCAACACAGTAATGGTGGACATCCAAAAAAGAGAATACCTTCAAGCTTTAACCATCTTCACATACATTTGAATCACCGCCTGAGTGATGAATAATGATGAACAACTAATACCCTAACCAGTACAGAGAGTGGGGGGTTGAATTAGTACACACAAAAAATTTCTTCAACATTTTGACTTTCTCTGATCACAGATAACCAGTTGTCTATAGCACTGTACTTAACCATAGCAATACCGGTCAACAGAAATACTTCAAACAACTGAACCAATAAAACAAAACTACTTCAAATAGAATCCAACAATTCTCAAATCTAGATATCTATTTTACTAGTTTGATCATGCATGAGTTGCATTAGTAATATCACAACCATTTAGCACTGCATGCATATTCAACTGAACAAAAAATACTCAATCATCACATGAAAAAAAAATACGCAGCCCATGACACACAGATTTTTCATGTGGAAACCCAAATGGAAAAAACCACGATGGGAATGAATACCCACAAGCTTGTTTTTGAACTCTTTTGAAGTCCGCTCTATTAGGAGCCTAGTTTGGTTAAAGAATTTACAATAAGGTTCTATTAGGAATCGATCCTTTTAGGGATCACCCAGTTAAGGGATGGCTATAAACCCTGTAAAAGGTTACCTCGCTAGAGGTTTTAAAGAACTCAGTGAGCTTGAGTCACCTGGTTAGAGGATTTGCAACAAGCTTGTTAAAGCTACCCGGTCAAGGGATTTTCTTTTTGTTGAAATGGTTAGAAGAAAACAGATAAAACTCCGATCTGATAATAACACTACTTTGCTAAGGTAGATCCATTTTCAGTTCCTCTCTTCTGCAATCACACTCTTCAGACTCCTTACTTTCATTTGGCAAGTATCAAGTCTCCAACACACATACATAAACATAAATTTTGCCAACACAAACAATAACAAACATCATCGACCTTATAGATAATAATTAGGTCGGTAGCACAAACCTTAAACCCTAAACATTTAGGTTTTTAGTTACAAGTGGTCTAATCCTAACCGTTAAAATGAATTTCATAGAATAAAACAATCTGAGAAATATCTCACGTTATTTTGCATCGTCCAATCTTCACCACACCTGGAAATCGGTAACCCATCACACGTTCTTCACACACCGCTAAGTGAAGTGCACATTTTTGAGGTAGACATTCAATGCATTCGCTCCTCAAAGAGATTCTTCACATGCACATAGCTGACGTGGCATCTCGATCTCATTCTTATCTCTTAACTAACTCATCACAAAATGTCATCGGTTGCACCGCACAAGTCAGATCGCCAAACCGGAAATCCTCGAGCTGAACTAAGACTACAAACCAGTAGTCGAACTGTGAACTCCGAAACCGGTTCACTGCATCATGGTTGACTATAGCCACTTCCAGTCTTCACACCGGTTCATACCGGTTCACTTATTTACATCAATGACAATATACATTATCCCCGCTTCATCATATGCCAACAATCTTCCCCTTTGGCATTGAAGGCATTACTCAGTGTATCATTGCTCAGTATTTGCACCATGCTCAGTAACATATACCGGTTGACATATACTGATTCAACTTGAAAGATTACCACCACCACCTGGACTAGTCAGTGTGCACTCTGCCATATATCTTCTTCCCCATACATCATTAGATATCTTCTCCCCCTTTGACAACAATGCCAAAGTGGAGGCACAAGCTTCCAAGCTCCACTATGCTGCTCCGCCTATGGAGTAGCATCCTTCAACACATCAATGCTATAAGATCTGACATGGTAGTACCTGACTGATGTGGAGCACACAACTTTAGTTTACCTCATGAAGGGGAAGAACCCCTAATTCACCTCTCAAATAGGTAAATGTAGTCTTTGGTAAGGGCTTAGTGAATATGTTTGCTAGCTGCTCCTTACTGGAAACATGTTATAATACAAACTCTTTATTCTAAACCTTTCCTCTCAAGAAATGATTCTTGAGCTCAATATGCTTGGTCCTAGCATGCAATACTGGATTTTCGGAAATATTGATTGCAATAGTATTATCACAGAAAATAATCACTAGTTCAGATATAGTCACTTTGAAGCCATCCAATGCATGCTTCATCCAGACTACTTGAGTGGAGCTCATAAATGTTTCCACATACTTTGCTTCAGGTGTAGACTGGGAAATACAACTCTGCTTCTTGCTCGTCCATGAGACTAGTCTTCCACTAAGGAAGAATGCTCCACCAGTTATGCTCTTTGAGTTGTCCACATTACCTGCCCAATCTGCATCAGTAAACACTTTGAGATCAAAGTTTCCATTATATGGATACCACAATCCATAATCAACTATTCCCTTCAAATATCTAAGAATCCTCTTTACCGCTACCAAGTGGGATTCTCCTGGATTCTTCTGAAAATGAGCAACTATGCCTACTGCATCAGCAATTCCGGTCTGTGATGCACCACATAGTGTAGCTTACCAATCATTGACTCGTACTCCTTCTCATCCACCAACACTGAATCATCGTCCTTAGTCAGTTTGTAGCCGATCACCATCGGTGTTCGAACAAGTTTTCTCTCCTCCATGCCAAAGGTTTTCAATACCTCTTTGATATATTTGGACTAGGTAATGTAGATTCCTTCCTTCATCTGCTGAATCTCTAGACCAATGAAAAACTTTATTTCTCCAATCAGAGACATTTCAAACTCCTTTTTCATCACATCTGCAAATGCATGACTCATTTAATCATCTCCTCCAAAGATTATTTCATCTACAAATACTTCACAGATCAGTATCTGATCATCTTTAGATTTTAGGTAGATGTTGTTGTCTGAACACATGTTCTCAAAAATCCTATCTTCACAAGATGAGAGTGTAACCGTTCATACCATGCCCTTGGTGCTTGTTTCAATCCATACAGGGTCTTGTGTAATCTAAATACCATGTCACTATCCTCTAACAAGGAAAACCCATCTGGTTGCTCAAATATACACTTCTTCTTCTAGGATTCCATTCAAGAATGCAGACTTTACATCCATCTAGTATACCTGGAATCCCTTAAATGCTGCAAATCCAAGTAGCATTCAGACACCTTCCAGTCTAGCCACTAGGGCAAATGTTTCTCCATAGTCTTTTCCTTCTTCCTCATCATATCCTTTGCATACAAGTCTTGCCTTGTTTCTTAACACTGTGCCTTCTTCATTCAGCTTATTCCTGAAGACCCATTCGCTACCTATGACATTCTTGTGTTCCAGTCTGGGTACCAAGGACCATGTTGCATTGTTCTTTATCTAGTCCAACTCCTCTTCCATTGCCTTTATCCAGTATTCATCGGTAAGTGCCTCTCTAGTGGTCTTAGGCTCAAATTCTAAAATCATGTAGGAGTTTTCTTTCATCTTTCTCCTTGTGAGTATCCCTGCATCTTTGTCTCCAATGATCTGCTTTGGATCATGATGCAGTTTTACATACCTAGGAATGACCCTTGATGGTTCCACTTGCTTTTCCTCTTCTTCTTCCACTTCATCTTCTTCCTCTCCTACTGCAACTTCTACTGGTATAGAAACACTAAGGTCTTTGCAATGTTTGTCACTTGTTTCTGTCTTAACCGATTCCCAGAAGGCTAAAACCGGTTCATCTTTTGTTTGATTCCTGTCGGTTTCCTCAGGCTTCTCATGGGATTCATAAACTCTGACATTGATACTCTCAACAATTTTTCGAGTCCTGTTGTTGTAGCACTTGAGAGATTTTCTTTTAGTGGAATATCCCAAAAATATTCCTTCATCACACTTAGCATCAAACTTTTTCAGATGCTCACCTCTCCTGATATAGCACTTGTTGCCAAATAGTTTGAAATAACTTACATTAGGAGTTCTCTCGTTCCAGTACTCATAGGGGGTTTTGTCTTTACCTTTCTTGATGATTACCTGGTTCATAGTATAGACTGCACTTGTTACCTCTTCTCTCCAAAATGTGTGAGCTACCTCTCCTTGGATCAACATAGTTCCGACCACTTCAACTACAGTCGTGTTATTCCTCTCTACTATGTCATTCTTCTGTGGTGTGCTTGGGGCAAACAACTTCTTCTTGATGTCATTCTCTTCACAATACTTATTGAATTCATCAGAAGTGAACTCATCTCCCTGATCGATTCTAAGGGATTTTATTCTTCTACCGCACTCCTTCTCAACCAATGCTTTGAAGACTTTGAACTTTCCAAATGCCACAGACTTGTCTTTCAAGAATGTGACCCACATCATTCTTGAGTAATCATCAGTAAGAATAATGAAATACCAATTTCCCTGAATACTTCTTGTTTTCATCGGACCACACAGATCGGTGTGCACTAGATCAAGTAAGTTCTCTGCTGAAAAAGACTTACCTTTGAATGTTGAGGAAGACATCTTCCCAAGTTGACATTCTCTGCACAAATCATTCTCCGGTTTGTTCAGCAAAAGGCAACCCTCTTACTACCTTGATATTACTAGCCTTTACTATATTATCAAAGTTTATATGATAGAGTCTCTTATGCCATATCCAACTATCATCAAGCTTTGCCATCAGATACTGACTGATCTGGGCATTAAGCTCAAACAGGTTTCCTTTGTTCTGTTTACCGGTGGCAATAAGTTCACCATTCTTTCCGATTTTTTTGCAGACCCCACCTTTGAACTCCAGAATAAGTCCTTTGTCGTTCAATTGAGCAACACTCAAAAGGTTGTGCTTAAGGCCTTCCACCCAGTAGACATCATCCGCACTACTCTTTCCATTAAGTGAGATGGATCCTTTTCCTTTTACCATGCAAGGTGCATCGTTGCCAAACCGGACAACACCTCCATCATATTCTTCCAGAGTCAAAAACTTTCTCCAGTCACCAGTCATGTGGTGAGAACACCCGCTATCAATGATCCACTCATTAGAGTTGTCAATGCGAGTGACAAGGGCTTTCTTGTTAGACACCTCTTCCTTGACAGCTATAAACACTATGTCCTCACTCTCTTTATCCTTAGATTAATCATTGGTAACACCTTCATCCACTGCAACAAGACAATTTCTCCTACCTCCTCCTTTATACTTTCTAAACCTTTCTAGTTTATCCTTATTGTCATTGTTAGGATAGTTAACAACTGTATGTCCTATATTATTGTAGGAAAAACACTTGAAAGTAAGCTTACCTCTATATTTTTAGGTGCCTTTTGGAAGTCTCTTGGTGAGAAGATTTTGAAACTCCATAAGAATCTTCTCATCATCCATATCTCTACTTGGCCTGGATTTATAACTAGTGCTAACCTCTTTTTCTCTCTTGGTAGGTGCGGAGGAAGCAGATGCTTTGAAGGCTTACTTAGGCTTCTGAATGCTACCATCAAAACTATTCAACAATAATCGAGTCTAAGGATACCTTTGTTATGTTGATAGACCTTATATCTTGGATAGCAGCAACCCTGATTGCATAGATTAGTAACAATGATCTCAAAACTTTACGGATGACGGTGGCATCGTTAATTGTTCCACCAGTGCTCTTGATACGTCCAACAACAATCTTGATCCATATGCCATAATGCTGAATGGTCTCACCTTCAACCATCCTCATGCCTTCAAATTTTCCTCTAAGGCATTCTTCCTTAGCTCGCTTGACATGCTCATCACCGCCATGAAAGATATTCAGTGTGTCCCATACATCCTTAGGATTTTCCTTATCTTATACATCAATGAACTCAATATTGGACATGCTACTAATAAGGGCTTCCATGACTTGCCCATTTTCTTGAATCTCTTTTTTCTGGTCATCGATCAGAGTCCCATAAGGGATTACATAGGCATTCTCAACATAGCTCTAGTGTTGAGCACCCAAACTCTTGATATAAATCTTCATTCTGTCCTTCCATATTTTGAAGTTTTCCTTATTGAACTTAGGACCTTCCCTCTTCATCATTAAAGCAAGATCTTTTTCCTCAAGTGGTTAAGCTTATATCACTGAGGACCTGGCGGTGCTTTGATACCAATTTATGAATAATGATGAACAACTAATACCCTAACCAGTACTGGGGGGGGGGTGAATCAGTACACACAAAAACTTGCTTCAATATTTTGACACTCTCTAATCATAGATAACCAATCGTCTATACCACTGTAGTTAACCATAGCAATACCAGTTAATAGAAATACTTCAGACTGTTAAACTAGTAAAACAAAAGTACTTCAAATAGCATCCAGCAATTCTCAAATCTAGATAGCTATTTTACTAGTTTGATCATACATGAGCTGCATTAGTAATATCACAACCATTTAGCACTGCATGCATATTCAACTGAGAAAATGCTACTCAATCATCACATGAAAAAAAATACATAGACCATGACACAAATATTTTTCACGTGGAAACCCAAATTGGACAAACCACAATGGGGATGAATACCCACAAGCTTGTTTCTGAACTCTTTTGAAGTCCGCTCTGTTAGGAGCCTAGTCTGGTTAAAGACTTTACAATAAGGTTATGTTAGGAACTGATCTTGTCAGGGCTCACCCGGTTAAGGGATCGCTATAAACCTTGTTAAAGGTTACCTCGCATGAGGATTTAAAGAACTCAATGAGCTTGAGTCACCTAGTTAGAGGATTTGCAACAAGCTTGTTAAATCTACCTGGTCAAGGGATTTTCTTTCTGTTGAAATGATTAGAAGAAAACAAATAAAACTCTGATCTGATAACAACACTACTTTACTAAGGCAAATCCTTTTCAGTTCCTCTCTTCTGCAATCACACTCTGTAGACTCCTTACTCTGGTTTGGCAAGTATCAAGTCTCCAACACACATACATAAACACAACTTTTTCCAACATAAACAATAAAAAACATCATCGATCTTATAGACAACAATTAGGTCGGTAGCATAAACCCTAAACCCTAAATATTTAGGTTTTTAGTTACAAGCGGTTCGATCATGACCGTTAAAATGCAATGCATAGAATAAAACAATCTAAGAAAGATCTCAAGTTATTCTGCATCCTGCAATCTTCACCGCACTTGGAAATCAGTAACCCATCACACGTTCTTCACACAATGCTAATAGAAGAGCACATTCTTGAGGTAGACATTCAATGCATTCGCTCCTCACATGCAGGATCATCAAAGAGATTATTAACATGCACATAGCTGACGTGGCATCTCGATCTCATCCTTATCTCTTAACTAACTCATCATAGAATGTCATCGGTTGCACCGCACAAGTCAGATTGCCAAACCGGAAACCCTCGAGCTGAACTGAGACTACAAAACGGTAGTTGAACTGTGAACCCCGATAGCAGTTCACTCCATCCCAATTGACTATAGCCGCTTCCAGTCTTCACACCGGTTCACCATCTTGAGCATCATATACCGGTTCACTTATTGACATCAATCACAACATACATTATCACCACTTCATCATGTAAAGTTCTAATGCCAATAGCTAACAAGATGAGAGGGGGGGGGTGAATCATACAAAGTTAATCTTCCATAAAATCAACAGATTTAACCTCGGTAACTTATACTTCAGCAATATAACCAAAAAACTGCTAAACATGCAAACTCATAAACACATAATCATCGTAACACATATAACACCAGATTTAACGTGGAAACCCAAATAGGGAAAAACCACTGTGGGATTTCGGACCCACTAAGAAATATACTCTTCTAGAGTATGCTCGGTTAAAAGCAAATCTTGTTAAAGATTATAAACACATTGCTAGATGTGACCCGGTTAAGGGATTTCCCTCAAATCTGTTAAGTCCACTTGGTTAGACATCTTATATATAAGACAACAACTAACAATTATACCCATCCGAGTGATACTACGCTAGCACTCGATATCTAATTATAAATGTGGTAGAATTTTTATAATTGAATGTATGAATACTTTATCAAACTTTGTTATAATCAACCAATAAAAGTATGAAAAAATATGAAGAAATTTAAAAACATATTGCAATAGAACCAAACGTCTATTTTTTCCTGTAATTGTCTACAATGTAAAAATACTTGAAGAATTCATACTGATAATTTGTGCAATGGTGAAAGAGATTAGTTTTGAAACTATATACCTTATTTTGTTATAGATAGAGTTGTCATAATGGAGCTTCTTATTTTTGTAGATTACTTTGTGTGTAAGCTTGTTACATCAACATTTCGAAGCACACTGTGATTTAAAAAGTTAGAAAGGCAAAGACAAAATAACAAAACACAAAAACACTAAAATACAACTAAAAGCGTAAATAAACGCCAAAATTAGAAATGAATGAGTGTCCAAATGAATAAAGAAACAGATTGCTAGAAATGAATAAGTGTCCAAATGAATAAAGAAACAGATTCCCCTAATGGTAGTGTATGGATTGTTTTGCATTACTAATCATTATCCTAATTAATGAACCCTATGACCTAAAAGATTTCATTGTTCTATTAATACAAACTTTTCTTGTAGTATAAACAATTAATGAGGCATCATAAAAAATTATATATTTTTTAAAATTTCTATTTGTTTTGGTTGAAAAAGAAACATTGCTTGTTTGAAAGAAATTAGATGGGTTGTTTCTTGTTTTTAGATTTTTTTAATTTTTTCTTATGTTTTAAAATAGGATATCTTGATCTTTATTGTTTTGACCCCATTTTGATTTTGAAAGATGAGAAGCATTAGTGAGGTTTTTCCTTTATTAATGGACAATATGTTTGGAATGATTTTAAGACTTTGACTATGTGATAAATTTAATATCAATTTTTTGGTCATATTCCATGATCTATTATGAGTATCACACATTTTTCTAATTCTTAACTCATTCTTATATTATATTTATAAATTTATATTATGTAAGTTTTTTTAATGTACCAGACTTGGATGCAAAAGCGGTTAGCATAGGTGATGACTATGTTATTTTTGAGTCCATATATGATGGAACAAAGGTGGATAATGATAGATTTTTTGTATTGGATAGTTGCAATTTTTTGTATATTAGCTTGTGGATACAGTGGTGGATAGGATAGAAGCTGACTGTGATAGCCTTAATTATAATCTAATATATTTTTTGATGTTATAATTAATAACCCTATACCTAACTTTATATAGAAAAAATAATTTTATTATAATTAAATGTATGATATAATAAAAATTATATTATAAAATGATTGAAAATTATGGTTTCATTTTTAGATAATCTTTGCTTATATAATATAATATATGCTGCAGACAACATAATATTGCAGCCTAGTTAACGTCTGACATGATCCATAAAATGGATGAAGCAAACATTTACATTGACCATAAACATATCCCAAACCTGTATAAGAAACTTTACATATTTCACCTCTTCGTAAAATGCACTGATGGTATCAAAATTTCTATCTGTATTCAGATCTTCAATGTACTATTTGACTAAATCTTTTTGTTTTAAAGCTGCCAAACCAGCAATTGTAGATACCACATAATTGAATGAATCGAACAATTACAACATCCAAATAATGAGATAGAATCATAGCCCATAACATGATAAAAATTTAAACTCTAATATGAAGTCATGAATTTGCCATCATGCCGTCCGGATATGAAACTACTGAATAGTTCATTGCATTTCCTTCAGACTATAAGAAACATATGGAAACAAGCATGTATAACAAGTCACAATACCCTCCTTAGCGGATTCTTCAGGTTGTTTTAGTCGCTTGAAGAACTTTTCATTCAAATTGTCATTTGCGAGTGACCTGTTTCTCGATGAGTAAGGCAAGTATTCAGGCGTGAAATACCGGCAGATAAATGGGTGTATTCCAGCAGAAAGATGGCTGTATATCAGCAGGAAAATGCGTGTATTCCGGCAGAAAGATGGCTGTATATCAGCAGAAAAACGGTTGTATGTCGGCGTGAGACAATTCCGTGGGGAGAGTTCTCCAGATAGAAAGGGCTGCGGCTATTCTGGCTATAAAACAGACCTTCCTTACAGCCTGTTAGCGACAGGTTAGTCAATTGTGTAAAATAGACGGTGCAAAATCTGTACTGTCATTTTAGAACAAGAATCATAATTAGGTGTAATTAAATATCTTATATTTAATATTTTTTATTGAATTCTTCAAAATATCGATTATTGATTGGTTTTGAGATTTTGTTAATAAACTTCTAATTATTTGACCCAACTGTGATCATATTCAACTCCTTAATTGTAAATGGTCCTCATACCATAAATATACGATCCTGATAGTGCCGCACTGTGTCTGAAAATTTCTCAGATCAATACTTGACGTGGATTAAAAAAGTAACCCCCAAATACCACGACCATTCTCATTTCTCCTTGTAAATCTTTAATCTTCCATTGAAAATCATTCAGGTTGTTATTATTATACTTTGAATTCCAAACTTGCTTAAATCTCTGCAATCCATAGGATAGACCAATTTCAAAAGCGATTAAAATGGCAGTAAAAGGCCACTGCCCTCGCTCCTTCCCAACACTCACAACGAACCCTAAAACTGCAATCTGTCACTGCCTTTAAAAGCTATCATCGATCGTATTGTTTGTCCAGCAATAACACAAATAACATAAAAAGGAAAAGGGTGTTTCCTTGCTCTTGCAGTACTACGCCACCTTAAAGTTTAGGTATTTCCTATTTTATAGGAATTTCATGTTATATTATGTCTTCTATTTCTCCATGGTGAGTAATGGAAGCTCTCAGGAATGCTTCACAATGATTTATAGTTTTAGTTAGACACGAATACAAAGTAGGAAAAATGATATTCGCCTCACTCAGAGCTGCAGTAAAGCTGTTGTATTCAATGAAACGAATTAGGGACTTTATTTTTCATGGTTGGAACATAAATATATTGATTCAAATCTTCTTATACCTAGAAGGTATTTTTCGCATATCAATATGTCATAAATCTGTTTAGTTGTTTACTGAAACAAACTTTTCGAATTGATGGAGTCCATGCTTGTAGAGTTCTATTTTGCATTATTTATTAATAGAGGTGGAGGTAGTCATTTAGTGGATCACGTTAAACTTGTGTTTTGTGTTTATGTTATTAGCTTTCTCCTGTTTTGTATTAATTTCTTCGCTCGTTTATAACTAACACAAATTATCATAATTAAATAAATCATTTGATTATTGTAAAATAACATAATTATCATGTCAAATGAAATTCTTAAACTCTTGTAGAATAAAATTGATTTATTATCAGAGTGTGGTATTTTTTTCAATCATCTTAATAAAATAAATCTTTGACAGAGTAATATCATTGTTTCCCTCTATTAAAAAGCTCCTAGTATTTTAGTAGACACCTTTACAAATAATGAATGTTGTTTCATGATGTACAATAAACCTCCTCCATCGAGGATGGAGCAAAAATAATTTCAATTTTCTTTTCAAAGTTTCTTCTTCCTCTATAATAAACCTCCTCTATCAGAAAATGATAAAACCCTTGACAGGATGAATGAGAAACTATGCGAAACTATAGTTATGGGGAATCCAAAACAGCTGTGCGAACAATTATTCTTCAATTTGCACCCATCTCATATCCAGTAATCTCTCGAATATTTACCTGAACTTGGATTTGCTTTTCTTTAATCCGCACTTAGTTTTCAAGAATGCTCGGTGCCTTTGGTGGCAAAGGGAAGATGAGGACATATTGCATGGTTATTCCTTTCCAACCAAAACAATACCCCAATAAACTACTATCAAGATGCAGAAAGCTTTTCACTTTGAAAAATCTAATGCAGATTTCCTTTCCTACATACTCATAAATATGAGTTAACATATGAGATTTATAATACAATTTAAAAAAATAAAAATAAAAATTAAATGTATCAAAAACAAAAGAAATATAATACTAATCTCTATTGACTTCCATCTTCTAAACACATTTCCATTGCTTGTGCTCTCCACCAAACTGCTGGAGTTCTCCACTACACTCAAGGAAGAAAACAACCTAAGAACTATATGAAAAATGATAATTAAGTTGAAAAAAAAAAAATCAATGTAATGTGAAAAAGGGGAAAATAATGAATCTAAAATTGAAAGACTCATTCACTTACCTGTATACTTTCCTCCATCCATTAATGCTTTTCAATAGCATAGAACACACTTGACCCAACTGTGCAATTCGTTTGACGCAATCTGATGCTATTATTGTAGGTCTGTAGAGAGTATTATAGGGGGCATAATGAAGCCCACATCTCGGAAGAGATACTTGAAAATAATAGCGAATGTTATGAAAGAAATAGGAGGATCAAGATAGAAAGGCAGGCTGAATCCCCCATCAAATGAAACGCATAATATGCCTGAAAAGCTACAGTTGCTTCTTCTTCTTCTTGTCTGGACACGAATGGACAAAGTTATAATGATTTCATATAAATATTTTTTATAATGCATTCCAGTACATATACATACCTCTGCAGATATCTCTTGCCGTCCAATTTATTTGATTGTCTAGAGTATTTAAGAGATGAAAAATATATTTCTATTTCAACTAGATAATTTAGGAAATGAAATCTAAATAAATTATATTATGCATAAAATTTGAAGCTACAGAATTCTTTTAGGACTGATTATCCTAGTCACCCTAACCTGGGCCTATCTTGTACGCTTTATAGTAAACATTTTTTTTGAATGCATTGATTTAATTCAATATACTTTTTATTCAACAGATCTCTCTCAATGATCTGTGATTTAACAGATTATATAGACGAGGATGAACACAGAACATCTATTAATGCAAAGAATTTTCTGTTCTATGTCTGAGAAAGTTGAAAAGAAAGGAAGGAAAGAAAGACAATTATCAAAAATATTATATTGCTTTTTTTGAATTTTTTTTTGAATAGGGCTAAAGAGTATGCATTTGTCTTCAAATATGAGAAAAATTTCACATAAGATGATGATATTCTTTTTCAATAATTTGGGTAAAAAATGAGAGATGGTGTGAAAAGATAGTTTGAAGTATTGTCTACCCTTGTATGATTTTGTGATGGCCTTCATTTGTGCACAAGGATCCCAATAAGTATGTTAGATTTGGGGAGGGCCTTTCTTCATTGACACAAAATAGACAGTGTGGAAGATAATGAGAAGAGCTGGTAATTGTACTTTTCTATTCCTTGTCATTTAGTCATTTGAATATTATAGTGTTGAAAATTTATGATGAAAATTTTAATTACTTGGCATGTTCGAACAATATGACAATGTACATTTCAATACAGATGTATGTTTCTCACTTGATAACTTTATATACGATGTCAAGTTGTCAGGTATATAAAGTTGTCAAATGAGAAAACATACCTCTATTGAAATGTAAATTTTCATATGATTCCAACATACCAAATAATTAAAATTTCATTATAAAATTTCAACAATATAATGTTCAAATGACTAATTGACAAAGAATAGAAAAGTACAAAACACAATTACCAGCACCCTGGCTAAATCTAACATGCTTACTAAGTCCTTATGCACTAATGGAAGCCCTCACAGAATCATACAAATGTAGATAACACCTCAAACTATCTTTTCACACCATCTCTCCTCATTTGTTAACCAGATTGTTAAAGAAGAATATCATCATCCTATGAAAAAAATATCAAATATTTAAGAACAAAATGCATATTAGCCTTATTCAAACTTTTTTTTAAGAAAACCTACTTCTTCTTGTCTATCGTGACGACGCAGCCACTTAGGTATCTCATCCACAACTTTCTTACTCCATAATGGAGGAGAGCAACTTCGTCTCTTTCAAACACTCCTCTCTATTTCTCTCTATTGGATAAGGCAAGATGACGAGCATATTGCATGGTTGCTCCTTTCGGACCACAATAATATCCCAATAAACTATTTATATCCAGATGCAGAAAAATAATTTAAAGTTTTTCAATTAGAAAAATCTAATGCAGAATTGCATAAACATGAGTTAACATATGAGTTTTATAATACAATTATTCTTGAAAAAAAAAAATATTTAAAAAAAAAGAAATATAATACTAATCTCTATTGACTTCCATCTTGTAGGCACACTTCCATTGCTTGTGCTCTCCACCTTATTGTTGGAGTTCTTCACTACAAGAAGCAACAAAACAATTTGAGCAGTATATGGAAACGACATAGCCCTACAACATAAAATTTTTGAACACTCTTTTTGGGCCTAACCCACAAGTTCGCACCTCCTAGGTCATTCAAACAAGTGAAGGCCATGAGATAGAGGAGGACTCATTTGGAAAAATGGATGGGTGGAGTGAAATAAATAGTTGAATGACTAAATTGAAATTACTCAAAGTAGATAGTGGGTAGGTAGATAAAATAAATGGTTTGAAACAAGCTATCCAATAGCTAAGAAGGGTAGGTAAGAGAAGTATTGTTTTATTTTAAGAGAAATATTGTTTTGTTTTATTTTCAAAGAGTTGTCTATCCGCAATGGTTACATGAGTAGTTAAGATTTCCAAGGAGTTATTTATGTAATTTTCAACTAAAATTATGCGCAGTTGCAAATAAGTGATCCAATAGTTAAGAATTGTTACTAAGAGATTTTATTTTATCTTTAACGCAAATCAATAATTTCGAGTTTCAAAAAATTGCTTATATGGTGATTGAATGGTTATATAGGATAGTTTTAAATTTTCAAAAAGTTGTTTATATAATTTTCCACTAAATTTATGTCTCGTAGAATATAGGTGGTCCAATAATTAAGAAAGACAGGCAAGACAAATATTGCTTAAGATTTGTAGGGAGTTGTTTCTATAATTTTCCACCAAACTTATATGCCCCATGGCAAATAGGTGATCTAATAGTTAAGAAGGGTAGGTAAGAGAAATATTGTTTTGTTTGAAAGGCAAATCAATAGTTTTGCTACCAAACTTATGCCCCATGACAAATAAGTGATCTAATAGTTGAGAAGGATAGGTAAGAGAAATATTGTTTTGTTTTTATCGAAAATCAATAGTTTTTATTTTCAAAGATTTGTTTATCTCATGAGTTAAAATTTTCAAGGAGTTGTTTATATAAATTTTCACTCAACTTATGTCATGTGACAAATAAGTGATCCAATGGTTAATAAGGGTAGGTAAGAGAAATATTATTTTATTTTATTTTAAAGAAATTATTTAATCATGGGAAGATAAAAATTGAATTTAAATAAACAATGAAGATTATTTAATAAAAGGGATGTGATGAAATAATTACATAAATAATAAATTATTTAATTAACATTGGAGGAAAATTAGATAATTAAAAATTATTTAATTATGAGAAAAGAGGGAAGTTTCAATGTTTGAATTTGAATCAAAAGAATGAAGTTAAATTAAAAGAATGAAGATGAATCAATTAAATAATAAATTATTTAATTGATTCAAGTGGAAAAATTGGTAAAATTAGTGCTCACAAGCATGATACACTTTTTGGCATTTACAATCACTTCATCATCATGTTTTTAATATATCTAATCCTTATCTCAATATGAAACAAGAGCATCATCACAATCCTTGTTCTTCAACATACCACCCCATCAAGACCATGCATGATACCACAACACATTAGGTATAGATATCAACACCCAAAAGGGTGGACATCTAACCAAGAACATCTCTACACCGAACTAACACTTATCGACACATTCAATCTTAATGGCAACACCTTGTCAACATCGGAAACATCAATATTCAATAATCACAACATCCAACGATCATCATACATTACATCAACAACATTAACAACATACACTTCATCAACAATAACATCAACACAACATATTGCATGTAGACATCATCAGTAAGAAGATGTGTCATCCAATCAAGAGCATCTTCATCTCAACACCACTACTATGATCATTAATGATAACACACAATTAGTCCTCAACATATCACACCATCCAACACCTTGAGTATGGATATCAACTAAGAACCCTTTGCACAACACACATCTTTAGTTAACATTAATGACATCACACATCCGATAGAACAATCAACCATTTGATTATCTCCTTAATATTCATCTGTATTTCATATTGATACAACATATTGAATGTAGACATCAACACAGTAATGGTGGACATCCAAAAAAGAGAATACCTTCAAGCTTTAACCATCTTCACATACATTTGAATCACCGCCTGAGTGATGAATAATGATGAACAACTAATACCCTAACCAGTACAGAGAGTGGGGGGTTGAATTAGTACACACAAAAAATTTCTTCAACATTTTGACTTTCTCTGATCACAGATAACCGGTTGTCTATAGCACTGTACTTAACCATAGCAATACCGGTCAACAGAAATACTTCAAACAACTGAACCAATAAAACAAAACTACTTCAAATAGAATCCAACAATTCTCAAATCTAGATATCTATTTTACTAGTTTGATCATGCATGAGTTGCATTAGTAATATCACAACCATTTAGCACTGCATGCATATTCAACTGAACAAAAAATACTCAATCATCACATGAAAAAAAAATACGCAGCCCATGACACACAGATTTTTCATGTGGAAACCCAAATGGAAAAAACCACGATGGGAATGAATACCCACAAGCTTGTTTTTGAACTCTTTTGAAGTCCGCTCTATTAGGAGCCTAGTTTGGTTAAAGAATTTACAATAAGGTTCTATTAGGAATCGATCCTTTTAGGGATCACCCAGTTAAGGGATGGCTATAAACCCTGTAAAAGGTTACCTCGCTAGAGGTTTTAAAGAACTCAGTGAGCTTGAGTCACCTAGTTAGAGGATTTGCAACAAGCTTGTTAAAGCTACCCGGTCAAGGGATTTTCTTTTTGTTGAAATGGTTAGAAGAAAACAGATAAAACTCCGATCTGATAATAACACTACTTTGCTAAGGTAGATCCATTTTCAGTTCCTCTCTTCTGCAATCACACTCTTCAGACTCCTTACTTTCATTTGGCAAGTATCAAGTCTCCAACACACATACATAAACATAAATTTTGCCAACACAAACAATAACAAACATCATCGACCTTATAGATAATAATTAGGTCGGTAGCACAAACCTTAAACCCTAAACATTTAGGTTTTTAGTTACAAGTGGTCTAATCCTAACCGTTAAAATGAATTTCATAGAATAAAACAATCTGAGAAATATCTCACGTTATTTTGCATCGTCCAATCTTCACCACACTTGGAAATCGGTAACCCATCACACGTTCTTCACACACCGCTAAGTGAAGTGCACATTTTTGAGGTAGACATTCAATGCATTCGCTCCTCAAAGAGATTCTTCACATGCACATAGTTGACGTGGCATCTCGATCTCATTCTTATCTCTTAACTAACTCATCACAAAATGTCATCGGTTGCACCGCACAAGTCAGATCGCCAAACCGGAAATCCTCGAGCTGAACTAAGACTACAAACCAGTAGTCGAACTGTGAACTCCGACACCGGTTCACTGCATCATGGTTGACTATAGCCACTTCCAGTCTTCACACCGGTTCATACCGGTTCACTTATTTACATCAATGACAATATACATTATCCCCGCTTCATCATATGCCAACAATCTTCCCCTTTGGCATTGAAGGCATTACTCAGTGTATCATTGCTCAGTATTTGCACCATGCTCAGTAACATATACCGGTTGACATATACTGATTCAACTTGAAAGATTACCACCACCACCTGGACTAGTCAGTGTGCACTCTGCCATATATCTTCTTCCCCATACATCATTAGATATCTTCTCCCCCTTTGACAACAATGCGAAAGTGGAGGCACAAGCTTCCAAGCTCCACTATGCTGCTCCGCCTATGGAGTAGCATCCTTCAACACATCAATCCTATAAGATCTGACATGGTAGTACCTGACTGATGTGGAGCACACAACTTTAGTTTACCTCATGAAGGGGAAGAACCCCTAATTCACCTCTCAAATAGGTAAATGTAGTCTTTGGTAAGGGCTTAGTGAATATGTTTGCTAGCTGCTCCTTACTGGAAACATGTTATAATACAAACTCTTTATTCTAAACCTTTCCTCTCAAGAAATGATTCTTGAGCTCAATATGCTTGGTCCTAGCATGCAATACTGGATTTTTGGAAATTTTGATTGCAATAGTATTATCACAGAAAATAATCACTAGTTCAGATATAGTCACTTTGAAGCCATCCAATGCATGCTTCATCCAGACTACTTGAGTGGAGCTCATAAATGTTTCCACATACTTCGCTTCAGGTGTAGACTGGGAAATACAACTCTGCTTCTTGCTCGTCCATGAGACTAGTCTTCCACTAAGGAAGAATGCTCCACCAGTTATGCTCTTTGAGTTGTCCACATTACCTGCCCAATCTGCATCAGTAAACACTTTGAGATCAAAGTTTCCATTATATGGATACCACAATCCATAATCAACTATTCCCTTCAAATATCTAAGAATCCTCTTTACCGCTACCAAGTGGGATTCTCCTGGATTCTTCTGAAAATGAGCAACTATGCCTACTGCATCAGCAATTCCGGTCTGTGATGCACCACATAGTGTAGCTTACCAATCATTGACTCGTACTCCTTCTCATCCACCAACACTGAATCATCGTCCTTAGTCAGTTTGTAGCCGATCACCATCGGTGTTCGAACAAGTTTTCTCTCCTCCATGCCAAAGGTTTTCAATACCTCTTTGATATATTTGGACTAGGTAATGTAGATTCCTTCCTTCATCTACTGAATCTATAGACCAATGAAAAACTTTATTTCTCCAATCAGAGACATTTCAAACTCCTTTTTCATCACATCTGCAAATGCATGACTCATTTAATCATCTCCTCCAAAGATTATTTCATCTACAAATACTTCACAGATCAGTATCTGATCATCTTTAGATTTTAGGTAGATGTTGTTGTCTGAACACATGTTCTCAAAAATCCTATCTTCACAAGATGAGAGTGTAACCGTTCATACCATGCCCTTGGTGCTTGTTTCAATCCATACAGGGCCTTGTGTAATCTAAATACCATGTCACTATCCTCTGACAAGGAAAACCCATCTGGTTGCTCAAATATACACTTCTTCTTCTAGGATTCCATTCAAGAATGCAGACTTTACATCCATCTAGTATACCTGGAATCCCTTAAATGCTGCAAATCCAAGTAGCATTCAGACACCTTCCAGTCTAGCCACTAGGGCAAATGTTTCTCCATATTCTTTTCCTTCTTCCTCATCATATCCTTTGCATACAAGTCTTGCCTTGTTTCTTAACACTGTGCCTTCTTCATTCAGCTTATTCCTGAAGACCCATTCGCTACCTATGACATTCTTGTGTTCCAGTCTGGGTACCAAGGACCATGTTGCATTGTTCTTTATCTGGTCCAACTCCTCTTCCATTGCCTTTATCCAGTATTCATCGGTAAGTGCCTCTCTAGTGGTCTTAGGCTCAAATTCTAAAATCATGTAGGAGTTTTCTTTCATCTTTCTCCTTGTGAGTATCCCTGCATCTTTGTCTCCAATGATCTGCTTTGGATCATGATGCAGTTTTACATACCTAGGAATGACCCTTGATGGTTCCACTTGCTTTTCCTCTTCTTCTTCCACTTCATCTTCTTCCTCTCCTACTGCAACTTCTACTGGTATAGAAACACTAAGGTCTTTGCAATGTTTGTCACTTGTTTCTGTCTTAACCGATTCCCAGAAGGCTAAAACCGGTTCATCTTTTGTTTGATTCCTGTCGGTTTCCTCAGGCTTCTCATGGGATTCATAAAATCTGACATTGATACTCTCAACAATTTTTCGAGTCCTGTTGTTGTAGCACTTGAGAGATTTTCTTTTAGTGGAATATCCCAAAAATATTCCTTCATCACACTTAGCATCAAACTTTTTCAGATGCTCACCTCTCCTAATATAGCACTTGTTGCCAAATAGTTTGAAATAACTTACATTAGGAGTTCTCTCGTTCCAGTACTCATAGGGGGTTTTGTCTTTACCTTTCTTGATGATTACCTGGTTCATAGTATAGACTGCACTTGTTACCTCTTCTCTCCAAAATGTGTGAGCTACCTCTCCTTGGATCAACATAGTTCCGACCACTTCAACTACAGTCGTGTTATTCCTCTCTACTATGTCATTCTTCTGTGGTGTGCTTGGGGCAAACAACTTCTTCTTGATGTCATTCTCTTCACAATACTTATTGAATTCATCAGAAGTGAACTCATCTCCCTGATCGATTCTAAGGGATTTTATTCTTCTACCGCACTCCTTCTCAACCAATGCTTTGAAGACTTTGAACTTTCCAAATGCCACAGACTTGTCTTTCAAGAATGTGACCCACATCATTCTTGAGTAATCATCAGTAAGAATAATGAAATACCAATTTCCCTGAATACTTCTTGTTTTCATCGGACCACACAGATCGGTGTGCACTAGATCAAGTAAGTTCTCTGCTGAAAAAGACTTACCTTTGAATGTTGAGGAAGACATCTTCCCAAGTTGACATTCTCTGCACAAATCATTCTCCGGTTTGTTCAGCAAAAGGCAACCCTCTTACTACCTTGATATTACTAGCCTTTACTATATTATCAAAGTTTATATGATAGAGTCTCTTATGCCATATCCAACTATCATCAAGCTTTGCCATCAGATACTGACTGATCTGGGCATTAAGCTCAAACAGGTTTCCTTTGTTCTGTTTACTGGTGGCAATAAGTTCACCATTCTTTCCGATTTTTTTGCAGACCCCACCTTTGAACTCCAGAATAAGTCCTTTGTCTTTCAGTTGAGCAACACTCAAAAGGTTGTGCTTAAGGCCTTCCACCTAGTAGACATCATCCGCACTACTCTTTCCATTAAGTGAGATGGATCCTTTTCCTTTTACCATGCAAGGTGCATCGTTGCCAAACCGGACAACACCTCCATCATATTCTTCCAGAGTCAAAAACTTTCTCCAGTCACTAGTCATGTGCTGAGAACACCCGCTATCAATGATCCACTCATTAGAGTTGTCAATGCGAGTGACAAGGGCTTTCTTGTTAGACACCTCTTCCTTGACAGCTATAAACACTATGTCCTCACTCTCTTTATCCTTAGATTAATCATTGGTAACACCTTCATCCACTGCAACAAGACAATTTCTCCTAACCCCTGCTTTATACTTTCTAAACCTTTCCAGTTTATCCTTATTGTCATTGTTAGGATAGTTAACAACTGTATGTCCTATCTTATTGTAGGAAAAACACTTGAAAGGAAGCTTACCTCTATATTTTTAGGTGCCTTTTGGAAGTCTCTTGGTGAGAAGATTTTGAAACTCCATAAGAATCTTCTCATCATCCATATCTCTACTTGGCCTGGATTTATAACTAGTGCTAACCTCTTTTTCTCTCTTGGTAGGTGCGGAGGAAGCAGATGCTTTGAAGGCTTACTTAGGCTTCTGAATGCTACCATCAAAACTATTCAGCAATAATAGAGTCTAAGGATACCTTTGTTATGTTGATAGACCTTATATCTTGGATAGCAGCAACCCTGATTGCATAGATTAGTAACAATGATCTCAAAACTTTACGGATGACGGTGGCATCGTTAATTGTTCCACCAGTGCTCTTGATACGTCCAACAACAATCTTGATCCATATGCCATAATGCTGAATGGTCTCACCTTCAACCATCCTCATGCCTTCAAATTTTCCTCTAAGGCTTTCTTCCTTAGCCCGCTTGACATGCTCATCACCGCCATGAAAGATATTCAGTGTGTCCCATACATCCTTAGGATTTTCCTTATCTTATACATCAATGAACTCAATATTGGACATGCTACTAATAAGGGCTTCCATGACTTGCCCATTTTCTTGAATCTCTTTTTTCTGGTCATCGATCAGAGTCCCATAAGGGATTACATAGGCATTCTCAACATAGCTCTAGTGTTGAGCACCCAAACTCTTGATATAAATCTTCATTCTGTCCTTCCATATTTTGAAGTTTTCCTTATTGAACTTAGGACCTTCCCTCTTCATCATTAAAGCAAGATCTTTTTCCTCAAGTGGTTAAGCTTATATCACTGAGGACCTGGCGGTGCTTTGATACCAATTTATGAATAATGATGAACAACTAATACCCTAACCAGTACTGGGGGGGGGGGTGAATCAGTACACACAAAAACTTGCTTCAATATTTTGACACTCTCTAATCATAGATAACCAATCGTCTATACCACTGTAGTTAACCATAGCAATACCAGTTAATAGAAATACTTCAGACTGTTAAACTAGTAAAACAAAAGTACTTCAAATAGCATCCAGCAATTCTCAAATCTAGATAGCTATTTTACTAGTTTGATCATACATGAGCTGCATTAGTAATATCACAACCATTTAGCACTGCATGCATATTCAACTGAGAAAATGCTACTCAATCATCACATGAAAAAAAATACATAGACCATGACACAAAGATTTTTCACGTGGAAACCCAAATTGGACAAACCACAATGGGGATGAATACCCACAAGCTTGTTTCTGAACTCTTTTGAAGTCCGCTCTGTTAGGAGCCTAGTCTGGTTAAAGACTTTACAATAAGGTTATGTTAGGAACTGATCTTGTCAGGGCTCACCCGGTTAAGGGATCGCTATAAACCTTGTTAAAGGTTACCTCGCATGAGGATTTAAAGAACTCAATGAGCTTGAGTCACCTAGTTAGAGGATTTGCAACAAGCTTGTTAAAGCTACCTGGTCAAGGGATTTTCTTTCTGTTGAAATGATTAGAAGAAAACAAATAAAACTCTGATCTGATAAAAACACTACTTTACTAAGGCAAATCCTTTTTAGTTCCTCTCTTCTGCAATCACACTCTGTAGACTCCTTACTCTGGTTTGGCAAGTATCAAGTCTCCAACACACATACATAAACACAACTTTTTCCAACATAAACAATAAAAAACATCATCGATCTTATAGACAACAATTAGGTCGGTAGCATAAACCCTAAACCCTAAATATTTAGGTTTTTAGTTACAAGCGGTTCGATCATGACCGTTAAAATGCAATGCATAGAATAAAACAATCTAAGAAAGATCTCAAGTTATTCTGCATCCTGCAATCTTCACCGCACTTGGAAATCAGTAACCCATCACACGTTCTTCACACAATGCTAATAGAAGAGCACATTCTTGAGGTAGACATTCAATGCATTCGCTCCTCACATGCAGGATCATCAAAGAGATTATTAACATGCACATAGCTGACGTGGCATCTCGATCTCATCCTTATCTCTTAACTAACTCATCATAGAATGTCATCGGTTGCACCGCACAAGTCAGATTGCCAAACCGGAAACCCTCGAGCTGAACTAAGACTACAAAACGGTAGTTGAACTGTGAACCCCGATAGCAGTTCACTCCATCCCAATTGACTATAGCCGCTTCCAGGCTTCACACCGGTTCACCATCTTGAGCATCATATACCGGTTCACTTATTGACATCAATCACAACATACATTATCACCACTTCATCATGTAAAGTTCTAATGCCAATAGCTAACAAGATGAGAGGGGGGGGGTGAATCATACAAAGTTAATCTTCCATAAAATCAACAGATTTAACCTCGATAACTTATACTTCAGCAATATAACCAAAAAACTGCTAAACATGCAAACTCATAAACACATAATCATCGTAACACATATAACACCAGATTTAACGTGGAAACCCAAATAGGGAAAAACCACTGTGGGATTTCGGACCCACTAAGAAATATACTCTTCTAGAGTATGCTCGGTTAAAAGCAAATCTTGTTAAAGATTATAAACACATTGCTAGATGTGACCCGGTTAAGGGATTTCCCTCAAATCTGTTAAGTCCACTTGGTTAGACATCTTATATATAAGACAACAACTAACAATTATACCCATCCGAGTGATACTACGCTAGCACTCGATATCTAATTATAAATGTGGTAGAATTTTTATAATTGAATGTATGAATACTTTATCAAACTTTGTTATAATCAACCAATAAAAGTATGAAAAAATATGAAGAAATTTAAAAACATATTGCAATAGAACCAAACGTCTATTTTTTCCTGTAATTGTCTACAATGTAAAAATACTTGAAGAATTCATACTGATAATTTGTGCAATGGTGAAAGAGATTAGTTTTGAAACTATATACCTTATTTTGTTATAGATAGAGTTGTCATAATGGAGCTTCTTATTTTTGTAGATTACTTTGTGTGTAAGCTTGTTACATCAACATTTCGAAGCACACTGTGATTTAAAAAGTTAGAAAGGCAAAGACAAAATAACAAAACACAAAAACACTAAAATACAACTAAAAGCGTAAATAAACGCCAAAATTAGAAATGAATGAGTGTCCAAATGAATAAAGAAACAGATTGCTAGAAATGAATAAGTGTCCAAATGAATAAAGAAACAGATTCCCCTAATGGTAGTGTATGGATTGTTTTGCATTACTAATCATTATCCTAATTAATGAACCCTATGACCTAAAAGATTTCATTGTTCTATTAATACAAATTTTTCTTGTAGTATAAACAATTAATGAGGCATCATAAAAAATTATATATTTTTTAAAATTTCTATTTGTTTTGGTTGAAAAAGAAACATTGCTTGTTTGAAAGAAATTAGATGGGTTGTTTCTTGTTTTTAGATTTTTTTAATTTTTTCTTATGTTTTAAAATAGGATATCTTGATCTTTATTGTTTTGACCCCATTTTGATTTTGAAAGATGAGAAGCATTAGTGAGGTTTTTCCTTTATTAATGGACAATATGTTTGGAATGATTTTAAGACTTTGACTATGTGATAAATTTAATATCAATTTTTTGGTCATATTCCATGATCTATTATGAGTATCACACATTTTTCTAATTCTTAACTCATTCTTATATTATATTTATAAATTTATATTATGTAAGTTTTTTTAATGTACCAGACTTGGATGCAAAAGCGGTTAGCATAGGTGATGACTATGTTATTTTTGAGTCCATATATGATGGAACAAAGGTGGATAATGATAGATTTTTTGTATTGGATAGTTGCAATTTTTTGTATATTAGCTTGTGGATACAGTGGTGGATAGGATAGAAGCTGACTGTGATAGTCTTAATTATAATCTAATATATTTTTTGATGTTATAATTAATAACCCTATACCTAACTTTATATAGAAAAAATAATTTTATTATAATTAAATGTAAGATATAATAAAAATTATATTATAAAATGATTGAAAATTATGGTTTCATTTTTAGATAATCTTTGCTTATATAATATAATATATGCTGCAGACAACATAATATTGCAGCCTAGTTAACGTCTGACATGATCCATAAAATGGATGAAGCAAACATTTACATTGACCATAAACATATCCCAAACCTGTATAAGAAACTTTACATATTTCACCTCTTCGTAAAATGCACTGATGGTATCAAAATTTCTATCTGTATTCAGATCTTCAATGTACTATTTGACTAAATCTTTTTGTTTTAAAGCTGCCAAACCAGCAACTGTAGATACCACATAATTGAATGAATCGAACAATTACAACATCCAAATAATGAGATAGAATCATAGCCCATAACATGATAAAAATTTAAACTCTAATATGAAGTCATGAATTTGCCATCATGCCGTCCGGATATGAAACTACTGAATAGTTCATTGCATTTCCTTCAGACTATAAGAAACATATGGAAACAAGCATGTATAACAAGTCACAATACCCTCCTTAGCGGATTCTTCAGGTTGTTTTAGTCGCTTGAAGAACTTTTCATTCAAATTGTCATTTGCGAGTGACCTGTTTCTCGATGAGTAAGGCAAGTATTCAGGCGTGAAATACCGGCAGATAAATGGGTGTATTCCAGCAGAAAGATGGCTGTATATCAGCAGGAAAATGCGTGTATTCCGGCAGAAAGATGGCTGTATATCAGCAGAAAAACGGTTGTATGTCGGCGTGAGACAATTCCGTGGGGAGAGTTCTCCAGATAGAAAGGGCTGCGGCTATTCTGGCTATAAAAGAGACCTTCCTTACAGTCTGTTAGCGACAGGTTAGTCAATTGTGTAAAATAGACGGTGCAAAATCTGTACTGTCATTTTAGAACAAGAATCATAATTAGGTGTAATTAAATATCTTATATTTAATATTTTTTACTGAATTCTTCAAAATATCGATTATTGATTGGTTTTGAGATTTTGTTAATAAACTTCTAATTATTTGACCCAACTGTGATCATATTCAACTCCTTAATTGTAAATGGTCCTCATACCATAAATATACGATCCTGATAGTGCCGCACTGTGTCTGAAAATTTCTCAGATCAATACTTGACGTGGATTAAAAAAGTAACCCCCAAATACCACGACCATTCTCATTTCTCCTTGTAAATCTTTAATCTTCCATTGAAAATCATTCAGGTTATTATTATTATACTTTGAATTCCAAACTTGCTTAAATCTCTGCAATCCATAGGATAGACCAATTTCAAAAGCGATTAAAATGGCAGTAAAAGGCCACTGCCCTCGCTCCTTCCCAACACTCACAACGAACCCTAAAACTGCAATCTGTCACTGCCTTTAAAAGCTATCATCGATCGTATTGTTTGTCCAGCAATAACACAAATAACATAAAAAGGAAAAGGGTGTTTCCTTGCTCTTGCAGTACTACGCCACCTTAAAGTTTAGGTATTTCCTATTTTATAGGAATTTCATGTTATATTATGTCTTCTATTTCTCCATGGTGAGTAATGGAAGCTCTCAGGAATGCTTCACAATGATTTATAGTTTTAGTTAGACACGAATACAAAGTAGGAAAAATGATATTCGCCTCACTCAGAGCTGCAGTAAAGTTGTTGTATTCAATGAAACGAATTAGGGACTTTATTTTTCATGGTTGGAACATAAATATATTGATTCAAATCTGCTTATACCTAGAAGGTATTTTTCGCATATCAATATGTCATAAATCTGTTTAGTTGTTTACTGAAACAAACTTTTCGAATTGATGGAGTCCATGCTTGTAGAGTTGTATTTTGCATTATTTATTAATAGAGGTGGAGGTAGTCATTTAGTGGATCACGTTAAACTTGTGTTTTGTGTTTATGTTATTAGCTTTCTCCTGTTTTGTATTAATTTCTTCGCTCGTTTATAACTAACACAAATTATCATAATTAAATAAATCATTTGATTATTGTAAAATAACATAATTATCATGTCAAATGAAATTCTTAAACTCTTGTAGAATAAAATTGATTTATTATCAGAGTGTGGTATTTTTTTCAATCATCTTAATAAAATAAATCTTTGACAGAGTAATATCATTGTTTTCCTCTATTAAAAAGCTCCTAGTATTTTAGTAGACACCTTTACAAATAATGAATGTTGTTTCATGATGTACAATAAACCTCCTCCATCGAGGATGGAGCAAAAATAATTTCAATTTTCTTTTCAAAGTTTCTTCTTCCTCTATAATAAACCTCCTCTATCAGAAAATGATAAAACCCTTGACAGGATGAATGAGAAACTATGCGAAACTATAGTTATGGGGAATCCAAAACAGCTGTGCGAACAATTATTCTTCAATTTGCACCCATCTCATATCCAGTAATCTCTCGAATATTTACCTGAACTTGGATTTGCTTTTCTTTAATCCGCACTTAGTTTTCAAGAATGCTCGGTGCCTTTGGTGGCAAAGGGAAGATGAGGACATATTGCATGGTTATTCCTTTCCAACCAAAACAATACCCCAATAAACTACTATCAAGATGCAGAAAGCTTTTCACTTTGAAAAATCTAATGCAGATTTCCTTTCCTACATACGCATAAATATGAGTTAACATATGAGATTTATAATACAATTTAAAAAAATAAAAATAAAAATTAAATGTATCAAAAACAAAAGAAATATAATACTAATCTCTATTGACTTCCATCTTCTAAACACATTTCCATTGCTTGTGCTCTCCACCAAACTGCTGGAGTTCTCCACTACACTCAAGGAAGAAAACAACCTAAGAACTATATGAAAAATGATAATTAAGTTGAAAAAAAAAAAATCAATGTAATGTGAAAAAGGGGAAAATAATGAATCTAAAATTGAAAGACTCATTCACTTACCTGTATACTTTCCTCCATCCATTAATGCTTTTCAATAGCATAGAACACACTTGACCCAACTGTGCAATTCGTTTGACGCAATCTGATGCTATTATTGTAGGTCTGTAGAGAGTATTATAGGGGGCATAATGAAGCCCACATCTCGGAAGAGATACTTGAAAATAATAGCGAATGTTATGAAAGAAATAGGAGGATCAAGATAGAAAGGCAGGCTGAATCCCCCATCAAATGAAACGCATAATATGCCTGAAAAGCTACAGTTGCCTCTTCTTCTTCTTGTCTGGACACGAATGGACAAAGTTATAATGATTTCATATAAATATTTTTTATAATGCATCCCAGTACATATACATACCTCTGCTCTTGCCGTCCAATTTATTTGATTGTCTAGAGTATTTAAGAGATGAAAAATATATTTCTATTTCAACTAGATAATTTAGGAAATGAAATCTAAATAAATTATATCATGCATAAAATTTGAAGCTACAGAATTCTTTTAGGACTGATTATCCTAGTCACCCTAACCTGGGCCTATCTTGTACGCTTTATAGTAAACATTTTTTTTGAATGCATTGATTTAATTCAATATACTTTTTATTCAACAGATCTCTCTCAATGATCTGTGATTTAACAGATTATATAGACGAGGATGAACACAGAACATCTATTAATGCAAAGAATTTTCTGTTCTATGTCTGAGAAAGTTGAAAAGAAAGGAAGGAAAGAAAGACAATTATCAAAAATATTATATTGCTTTTTTTGAATTTTTTTTTGAATAGGGCTAAAGAGTATGCATTTGTCTTCAAATATGAGAAAAATTTCACATAGGATGATGATATTCTTTTTCAATAATTTGGGTAAAAAATGAGAGATGGTGTGAAAAGATAGTTTGAAGTATTGTCTACCCTTGTATGATTTTGTGATGGCCTTCATTTGTGCACAAGGATCCCAATAAGTATGTTAGATTTGGGGAGGGCCTTTCTTCATTGACACAAAATAGACAGTGTGGAAGATAATGAGAAGAGCTGGTAATTGTACTTTTCTATTCCTTGTCATTTAGTCATTTGAATATTATAGTGTTGAAAATTTATGATGAAAATTTTAATTACTTGGCATGTTCGAACAATATGACAATGTACATTTCAATACAGATGTATGTTTCTCACTTGATAACTTTATATACGATGTCAAGTTGTCAGGTATATAAAGTTGTCAAATGAGAAAACATACCTCTATTGAAATGTAAATTTTCATATGATTCCAACATACCAAATAATTAAAATTTCATTATAAAATTTCAACAATATAATGTTCAAATGACTAATTGACAAAGAATAGAAAAGTACAAAACACAATTACCAGCACCCTGGCTAAATCTAACATGCTTACTAAGTCCTTATGCACTAATGGAAGCCCTCACAGAATCATACAAATGTAGATAACACCTCAAACTATCTTTTCACACCATCTCTCCTCATTTGTTAACCAGATTGTTAAAGAAGAATATCATCATCCTATGAAAAAAATATCAAATATTTAAGAACAAAATGCATATTAGCCTTATTCAAACTTTTTTTTGAAGAAAACCTACTTCTTCTTGTCTATCGTGACGACGCAGCCACTTAGGTATCTCATCCACAACTTTCTTACTCCATAATGGAGGAGAGCAACTTCGTCTCTTTCAAACACTCCTCTCTATTTCTCTCTATTGGATAAGGCAAGATGACGAGCATATTGCATGGTTGCTCCTTTCGGACCACAATAATATCCCAATAAACTATTTATATCCAGATGCAGAAAAATAATTTAAAGTTTTTCAATTAGAAAAATCTAATGCAGAATTGCATAAACATGAGTTAACATATGAGTTTTATAATACAATTATTCTTGAAAAAAAAAAATATTTAAAAAAAAAGAAATATAATACTAATCTCTATTGACTTCCATTTTGTAGGCACACTTCCATTGCTTGTGCTCTCCACCTTATTGTTGGAGTTCTTCACTACAAGAAGCAACAAAACAATTTGAGCAGTATATGGAAACGACATAGCCCTACAACATAAAATTTTTGAACACTCTTTTTGGGCCTAACCCACAAGTTCGCACCTCCTAGGTCATTCAAACAAGTGAAGGCCATGAGATAGAGGAGGACTCATTTGGAAAAATGGATGGGTGGAGTGAAATAAATAGTTGAATGACTAAATTGAAATTACTCAAAGTAGATAGTGGGTAGGTAGATAAAATAAATGGTTTGAAACAAGCTATCCAATAGCTAAGAAGGGTAGGTAAGAGAAGTATTGTTTTATTTTAAGAGAAATATTGTTTTGTTTTATTTTCAAAGAGTTGTCTATCCGCAATGGTTACATGAGTAGTTAAGATTTCCAAGGAGTTATTTATGTAATTTTCAACTAAAATTATGCGCAGTTGCAAATAAGTGATCCAATAGTTAAGAATTGTTACTAAGAGATTTTATTTTATCTTTAACGCAAATCAATAATTTCGAGTTTCAAAAAATTGCTTATATGGTGATTGAATGGTTATATAGGATAGTTTTAAATTTTCAAAAAGTTGTTTCTATAATTTTCCACTAAATTTATGTCTCGTAGAATATAGGTGGTCCAATAATTAAGAAAGACAGGCAAGACAAATATTGCTTAAGATTTGTAGGGAGTTGTTTCTATAATTTTCCACCAAACTTATATGCCCCATGGCAAATAGGTGATCTAATAGTTAAGAAGGGTAGGTAAGAGAAATATTGTTTTGTTTGAAAGGCAAATCAATAGTTTTGCTACCAAACTTATGCCCCATGACAAATAAGTGATCTAATAGTTGAGAAGGATAGGTAAGAGAAATATTGTTTTGTTTTTATCGAAAATCAATAGTTTTTATTTTCAAAGATTTGTTTATCTCATGAGTTAAAATTTTCAAGGAGTTGTTTATATAAATTTTCACTCAACTTATGTCATGTGACAAATAAGTGAACCAATGGTTAATAAGGGTAGGTAAGAGAAATATTATTTTATTTTATTTTAAAGAAATTATTTAATCATGGGAAGATAAAAATTGAATTTAAATAAACAATGAAGATTATTTAATAAAAGGGATGTGATGAAATAATTACATAAATAATAAATTATTTAATTAACATTGGAGGAAAATTAGATAATTAAAAATTATTTAATTATGAGAAAAGAGGGAAGTTTCAATGTTTGAATTTGAATCAAAAGAATGAAGTTAAATTAAAAGAATGAAGATGAATCAATTAAATAATAAATGATTTAATTAATTCAAGTGGAAAAATTGGTAAAATTAGTGCTCACAAGCATGATACACTTTTTGGCATTTACAATCACTTCATCATCATGTTTTTAATATATCTAATCCTTATCTCAATATGAAACAAGAGCATCATCACAATCCTCGTTCTTCAACATACCACCCCATCAAGACCATGCATGATACCACAACACATTAGGTATAGATATCAACACCCAAAAGGGTGGACATCTAACCAAGAACATCTCTACACCGAACTAACACTTATCGACACATTCAATCTTAATGGCAACACCTTGTCAACATCGGAAACATCAATATTCAATAATCACAACATCCAACGATCATCATACATTACATCAACAACATTAACAACATACACTTCATCAACAATAACATCAACACAACATATTGCATGTAGACATCATCAGTAAGAAGATGTGTCATCCAATCAAGAGCATCTTCATCTCAACACCACTACTATGATCATTAATGATAACACACAATTAGTCCTCAACATATCACACCATCCAACACCTTGAGTATGGATATCAACTAAGAACCCTTTGCACAACACACATCTTTAGTTAACATTAATGACATCACACATCCGATAGAACAATCAACCATTTGATTATCTCCTTAATATTCATCTGTATTTCATATTGATACAACATATTGAATGTAGACATCAACACAGTAATGGTGGACATCCAAAAAAGAGAATACCTTCAAGCTTTAACCATCTTCACATACATTTGAATCACCGCCTGAGTGATGAATAATGATGAACAACTAATACCCTAACCAGTACAGAGAGTGGGGGGTTGAATTAGTACACACAAAAAATTTCTTCAACATTTTGACTTTCTCTGATCACAGATAACCGGTTGTCTATAGCACTGTACTTAACCATAGCAATACCGGTCAACAGAAATACTTCAAACAACTGAACCAATAAAACAAAACTACTTCAAATAGAATCCAACAATTCTCAAATCTAGATATCTATTTTACTAGTTTGATCATGCATGAGTTGCATTAGTAATATCACAACCATTTAGCACTGCATGCATATTCAACTGAACAAAAAATACTCAATCATCACATGAAAAAAAAATACGCAGCCCATGACACACAGATTTTTCATGTGGAAACCCAAATGGAAAAAACCACGATGGGGATGAATACCCACAAGCTTGGTTTTGAACTCTTTTGAAGTCCGCTCTATTAGGAGCCTAGTTTGGTTAAAGACTTTACAATAAGGCTCTATTAGGAATTGATCCTTTTAGGGATCACCCAGTTAAGGGATGGCTATAAACCCTGTAAAAGGTTACCTCGCTAGAGGTTTTAAAGAACTCAGTGAGCTTGAGTCACCTGGTTAGAGGATTTGCAACAAGCTTGTTAAAGCTACCCGGTCAAGGGATTTTCTTTTTGTTGAAATGGTTAGAAGAAAACAGATAAAACTCCGATCTGATAATAACACTACTTTGCTAAGGCAGATCCATTTTCAGTTCCTCTCTTCTGCAATCACACTCTTCAGACTCCTTACTCTCATTTGGCAAGTATCAAGTCTCCAACACACATACATAAACATAACTTTTGCCAACACAAACAATAACAAACATCATCGACCTTATAGATAATAATTAGGTCGGTAGCACAAACCTTAAACCCTAAACATTTAGGTTTTTAGTTACAAGTGGTCTAATCCTAACCGTTAAAATGAATTTCATAGAATAAAACAATCTGAGAAATATCTCACGTTATTTTGCATCGTCCAATCTTCACCACACCTGGAAATCGGTAACCCATCACACGTTCTTCACACACCGCTAAGTGAAGTGCACATTTTTGAAGTAGACATTCAATGCATTCGCTCCTCAAAGAGATTCTTCACATGCACATAGTTGACGTGGCATCTCGATCTCATTCTTATCTCTTGACTAACTCATCACAAAATGTCATCGGTTGCACCGCACAAGTCAGATCGCCAAACCGGAAATCCTCGAGCTGAACTAAGACTACAAACCAGTAGTCAAACTGTGAACTCCGACACCGGTTCACTGCATCATGGTTGACTATAGCCACTTCCAGTCTTCACACCGGTTCATACCGGTTCACTTATTTACATCAATGACAATATACATTATCCCCGCTTCATCATATGCCAACAATCTTCCCCTTTGGCATTGAAGGCATTACTCAGTGTATCATTGCTCAGTATTTGCACCATGCTCAGTAACATATACCGGTTGACATATACTGATTCAACTTGAAAGATTACCACCACCACCTGGACTAGTCAGTGTGCACTCTGCCATATATCTTCTTCCCCATACATCATTAGATATCTTCTCCCCCTTTGACAACAATGCCAAAGTGGAGGCACAAGCTTCCAAGCTCCACTATGCTGCTCCGCCTATGGAGTAGCATCCTTCAACACATCAATCCTATAAGATCTGACATGGTAGTACCTGACTGATGTGGAGCACACAACTTTAGTTTACCTCATGAAGGGGAAGAACCCCTAATTCACCTCTCAAATAGGTAAATGTAGTCTTTGGTAAGGGCTTAGTGAATATGTTTGCTAGCTGCTCCTTACTGGAAACATGTTATAATACAAACTCTTTATTCTAAACCTTTCCTCTCAATAAATGATTCTTGAGCTCAATATGCTTGGTCCTAGCATGCAATACTGGATTTTTGGAAATATTGATTGCAATAGTATTATCACAGAAAATAATCACTAGTTCAGATATAGTCACTTTGAAGCCATCCAATGCATGCTTCATCCAGACTACTTGAGTGGAGCTCATAAATGTTTCCACATACTTCGCTTCAGGTGTAGACTGGGAAATACAACTCTGCTTCTTGCTCGTCCATGAGACTAGTCTTCCACTAAGGAAGAATGCTCCACCAGTTATGCTCTTTGAGTTGTCCACATTACCTGCCCAATCTGCATCAGTAAACACTTTGAGATCAAAGTTTCCATTATATGGATACCACAATCCATAATCAACTATTCCCTTCAAATATCTAAGAATCCTCTTTACCGCTACCAAGTGGGATTCTCCTGGATTCTTCTGAAAATGAGCAACTATGCCTACTGCATCAGCAATTCCGGTCTGTGATGCACCACATAGTGTAGCTTACCAATCATTGACTCGTACTCCTTCTCATCCACCAACACTGAATCATCGTCCTTAGTCAGTTTGTAGCCGATCACCATCGGTGTTCGAACAAGTTTTCTCTCCTCCATGCCAAAGGTTTTCAATACCTCTTTGATATATTTGGACTAGGTAATGTAGATTCCTTCCTTCATCTGCTGAATCTGTAGACCAATGAAAAACTTTATTTCTCCAATCAGAGACATTTCAAACTCCTTTTTCATCACATCTGCAAATGCATGACTCATTTAATCATCTCCTCCAAAGATTATTTCATCTACAAATACTTCACAGATCAGTATCTGATCATCTTTAGATTTTAGGTAGATGTTGTTGTCTGAACACATGTTCTCAAAAATCCTATCTTCACAAGATGAGAGTGTAACCGTTCATACCATGCCCTTGGTGCTTGTTTCAATCCATACAGGGCCTTGTGTAATCTAAATACCATGTCATTATCCTCTGACAAGGAAAACCCATCTGGTTGCTCAAATATACACTTCTTCTTCTAGGATTCCATTCAAGAATGCAGACTTTACATCCATCTAGTATACCTAGAATCCCTTAAATGCTGCAAATCCAAGTAGCATTCAGACACCTTCCAGTCTAGCCACTAGGGCAAATGTTTCTCCATAGTCTTTTCCTTCTTCCTCATCATATCCTTTGCATACAAGTCTTGCCTTGTTTCTTAACACTGTGCCTTCTTCATTCAGCTTATTCCTGAAGACCCATTCGCTACCTATGACATTCTTGTGTTCCAGTCTGGGTACCAAGGACCATGTTGCATTGTTCTTTATCTGGTCCAACTCCTCTTCCATTGCCTTTATCCAGTATTCATCGGTAAGTGCCTCTCTAGTGGTCTTAGGCTCAAATTCTAAAATCATGTAGGAGTTTTCTTTCATCTTTCTCCTTGTGAGTATCCCTGCATCTTTGTCTCCAATGATCTGCTTTGGATCATGATGCAGTTTTACATACCTAGGAATGACCCTTGATGGTTCCACTTGCTTTTCCTCTTCTTCTTCCACTTCATCTTCTTCCTCTCCTACTGCAACTTCTACTGGTATAGAAACACTAAGGTCTTTGCAATGTTTGTCACTTGTTTCTGTCTTAACCGATTCCCAGAAGGCTAAAACCGGTTCATCTTTTGTTTGATTCCTGTCGGTTTCCTCAGGCTTCTCATGGGATTCATAAAATCTGACATTGATACTCTCAACAATTTTTCGAGTCCTGTTGTTGTAGCACTTGAGAGATTTTCTTTTAGTGGAATATCCCAAAAATATTCCTTCATCACACTTAGCATCAAACTTTTTCAGATGCTCACCTCTCCTAATATAGCACTTGTTGCCAAATAGTTTGAAATAACTTACATTAGGAGTTCTCTCGTTCCAGTACTCATAGGGGGTTTTGTCTTTACCTTTCTTGATGATTACCTGGTTCATAGTATAGACTGCACTTGTTACCTCTTCTCTCCAAAATGTGTGAGCTACCTCTCCTTGGATCAACATAGTTCCGACCACTTCAACTACAGTCGTGTTATTCCTCTCTACTATGTCATTCTTCTGTGGTGTGCTTGGGGGAAACAACTTCTTCTTGATGTCATTCTCTTCACAATACTTATTGAATTCATCAGAAGTGAACTCATCTCCCTGATCGATTCTAAGGGATTTTATTCTTCTACCGCACTCCTTCTCAACCAATGCTTTGAAGACTTTGAACTTTCCAAATGCCACAGACTTGTCTTTCAAGAATGTGACCCACATCATTCTTGAGTAATCATCAGTAAGAATAATGAAATACCAATTTCCCTAAATACTTCTTGTTTTCATCGGACCACACAGATCGGTGTGCACTAGATCAAGTAAGTTCTCTGCTGAAAAAGACTTACCTTTGAATGTTGAGGAAGACATCTTCCCAAGTTGACATTCTCTGCACAAATCATTCTCCGGTTTGTTCAGCAAAAGGCAACCCTCTTACTACCTTGATATTACTAGCCTTTACTATATTATCAATGTTTATATGATAGAGTCTCTTATGCCATATCCAACTATCATCAAGCTTTGCCATCAGATACTGACTGATCTGGGCATTAAGCTCAAACAGGTTTCCTTTGTTCTGTTTACCGGTGGCAATAAGTTCACCATTCTTTCCGATTTTTTTGCAGACCCCACCTTTGAACTCCAGAATAAGTCCTTTGTCGTTCAATTGAGCAACACTCAAAAGGTTGTGCTTAAGGCCTTCCACCCAGTAGACATCATCCGCACTACTCTTTCCATTAAGTGAGATGGATCCTTTTCCTTTTACCATGCAAGGTGCATCGTTGCCAAACCGGACAACACCTCCATCATATTCTTCCAGAGTCAAAAACTTTCTCCAGTCACCAGTCATGTGGTGAGAACACCCGCTATCAATGATCCACTCATTAGAGTTGTCAATGCGAGTGACAAGGGCTTTCTTGTTAGACACCTCTTCCTTGACAGCTATAAACACTATGTCCTCACTCTCTTTATCCTTAGATTAATCATTGGTAACACCTTCATCCACTGCAACAAGACAATTTCTCCTACCTCCTCCTTTATACTTTCTAAACCTTTCTAGTTTATCCTTATTGTCATTGTTAGGATAGTTAACAACTGTATGTCCTATATTATTGTAGGAAAAACACTTGAAAGTAAGCTTACCTCTATATTTTTAGGTGCCTTTTGGAAGTCTCTTGGTGAGAAGATTTTGAAACTCCATAAGAATCTTCTCATCATCCATATCTCTACTTGGCCTGGATTTATAACTAGTGCTAACCTCTTTTTCTCTCTTGGTAGGTGCGGAGGAAGCAGATGCTTTGAAGGCTTACTTAGGCTTCTGAATGCTACCATCAAAACTATTCAACAATAATCGAGTCTAAGGATACCTTTGTTATGTTGATAGACCTTATATCTTGGATAGCAGCAACCCTGATTGCATAGATTAGTAACAATGATCTCAAAACTTTACGGATGACGGTGGCATCGTTAATTGTTCCACCAGTGCTCTTGACACGTCCAACAACAATCTTGATCCATATGCCATAATGCTGAATGGTCTCACCTTCAACCATCCTCATGCCTTCAAATTTTCCTCTAAGGCTTTCTTCCTTAGCCCGCTTGACATGCTCATCACCGCCATGAAAGATATTCAGTGTGTCCCATACATCCTTAGGATTTTCCTTATCTTATACATCAATGAACTCAATATTGGACATGCTACTAATAAGGGCTTCCATGACTTGCCCATTTTCTTGAATCTCTTTTTTCTGGTCATCGATCAGAGTCCCATAAGGGATTACATAGGCATTCTCAACATAGCTCTAGTGTTGAGCACCCAAACTCTTGATATAAATCTTCATTCTGTCCTTCCATATTTTGAAGTTTTCCTTATTGAACTTAGGACCTTCCCTCTTCATCATTAAAGCAAGATCTTTTTCCTCAAGTGGTTAAGCTTATATCACTGAGGACCTGGCGGTGCTTTGATACCAATTTATGAATAATGATGAACAACTAATACCCTAACCAGTACTGGGGGGGGGGGTGAATCAGTACACACAAAAACTTGCTTCAATATTTTGACACTCTCTAATCATAGATAACCAATCGTCTATACCACTGTAGTTAACCATAGCAATACCAGTTAATAGAAATACTTCAGACTGTTAAACTAGTAAAACAAAAGTACTTCAAATAGCATCCAGCAATTCTCAAATCTAGATAGCTATTTTACTAGTTTGATCATACATGAGCTGCATTAGTAATATCACAACCATTTAGCACTGCATGCATATTCAACTGAGAAAATGCTACTCAATCATCACATGAAAAAAAATACATAGACCATGACACAAAGATTTTTCACATGGAAACCCAAATTGGACAAACCACAATGGGGATGAATACCCACAAGCTTGTTTCTGAACTCTTTTGAAGTCCGCTCTGTTAGGAGCCTAGTCTGGTTAAAGACTTTACAATAAGGTTATGTTAGGAACTGATCTTGTCAGGGCTCACCCGGTTAAGGGATCGCTATAAACCTTGTTAAAGGTTACCTCGCATGAGGATTTAAAGAACTCAATGAGCTTGAGTCACCTAGTTAGAGGATTTGCAACAAGCTTGTTAAAGCTACCTGGTCAAGGGATTTTCTTTCTGTTGAAATGATTAGAAGAAAACAAATAAAACTCTGATCTGATAAAAACACTACTTTACTAAGGCAAATCCTTTTTAGTTCCTCTCTTCTGCAATCACACTCTGTAGACTCCTTACTCTGGTTTGGCAAGTATCAAGTCTCCAACACACATACATAAACACAACTTTTTCCAACATAAACAATAAAAAACATCATCGATCTTATAGACAACAATTAGGTCGGTAGCATAAACCCTAAACCCTAAATATTTAGGTTTTTAGTTACAAGCGGTTCAATCATGACCGTTAAAATGCAATGCATAGAATAAACCAATCTAAGAAAGATCTCAAGTTATTCTGCATCCTGCAATCTTCACCGCACTTGGAAATCAGTAACCCATCACACGTTCTTCACACAATGCTAATAGAAGAGCACATTCTTGAGGTAGACATTCAATGCATTCGCTCCTCACATGCAGGATCATCAAAGAGATTATTAACATGCACATAGCTGACGTGGCATCTCGATCTCATCCTTATCTCTTAACTAACTCATCATAGAATGTCATCGGTTGCACCGCACAAGTCAGATTGCCAAACCGGAAACCCTCGAGCTGAACTGAGACTACAAAACGGTAGTTGAACTGTGAACCCCGATAGCAGTTCACTCCATCCCAATTGACTATAGCCGCTTCCAGTCTTCACACCGGTTCACCATCTTGAGCATCATATACCGGTTCACTTATTGACATCAATCACAACATACATTATCACCACTTCATCATGTAAAGTTCTAATGCCAATAGCTAACAAGATGAGAGGGGGGGGGTGAATCATACAAAGTTAATCTTCCATAAAATCAACAGATTTAACCTCGATAACTTATACTTCAGCAATATAACCAAAAAACTGCTAAACATGCAAACTCATAAACACATAATCATCGTAACACATATAACACCAGATTTAACGTGGAAACCCAAATAGGGAAAAACCACTGTGGGATTTCGGACCCACTAAGAAATATACTCTTCTAGAGTATGCTCGGTTAAAAGCAAATCTTGTTAAAGATTATAAACACATTGCTAGATGTGACCCGGTTAAGGGATTTCCCTCAAATCTGTTAAGTCCACTTGGTTAGACATCTTATATATAAGACAACAACTAACAATTATACCCATCCGAGTGATACTACGCTAGCACTCGATATCTAATTATAAATGTGGTAGAATTTTTATAATTGAATGTATGAATACTTTATCAAACTTTGTTATAATCAACCAATAAAAGTATGAAAAAATATGAAGAAATTTAAAAACATATTGCAATAGAACCAAACGTCTATTTTTTCCTGTAATTGTCTACAATGTAAAAATACTTGAAGAATTCATACTGATAATTTGTGCAATGGTGAAAGAGATTAGTTTTGAAACTATATACCTTATTTTGTTATAGATAGAGTTGTCATAATGGAGCTTCTTATTTTTGTAGATTACTTTGTGTGTAAGCTTGTTACATCAACATTTCGAAGCACACTGTGATTTAAAAAGTTAGAAAGGCAAAGACAAAATAACAAAACACAAAAACACTAAAATACAACTAAAAGCGTAAATAAACGCCAAAATTAGAAATGAATGAGTGTCCAAATGAATAAAGAAACAGATTGCTAGAAATGAATAAGTGTCCAAATGAATAAAGAAACAGATTCCCCTAATGGTAGTGTATGGATTGTTTTGCATTACTAATCATTATCCTAATTAATGAACCCTATGACCTAAAAGATTTCATTGTTCTATTAATACAAATTTTTCTTGTAGTATAAACAATTAATGAGGCATCATAAAAAATTATATATTTTTTAAAATTTCTATTTGTTTTGGTTGAAAAAGAAACATTGCTTGTTTGAAAGAAATTAGATGGGTTGTTTCTTGTTTTTAGATTTTTTTAATTTTTTCTTATGTTTTAAAATAGGATATCTTGATCTTTATTGTTTTGACCCCATTTTGATTTTGAAAGATGAGAAGCATTAGTGAGGTTTTTCCTTTATTAATGGACAATATGTTTGGAATGATTTTAAGACTTTGACTATGTGATAAATTTAATATCAATTTTTTGGTCATATTCCATGATCTATTATGAGTATCACACATTTTTCTAATTCTTAACTCATTCTTATATTATATTTATAAATTTATATTATGTAAGTTTTTTTAATGTACCAGACTTGGATGCAAAAGCGGTTAGCATAGGTGATGACTATGTTATTTTTGAGTCCATATATGATGGAACAAAGGTGGATAATGATAGATTTTTTGTATTGGATAGTTGCAATTTTTTGTATATTAGCTTGTGGATACAGTGGTGGATAGGATAGAAGCTGACTGTGATAGTCTTAATTATAATCTAATATATTTTTTGATGTTATAATTAATAACCCTATACCTAACTTTATATAGAAAAAATAATTTTATTATAATTAAATATAAGATATAATAAAAATTATATTATAAAATGATTGAAAATTATGGTTTCATTTTTAGATAATCTTTGCTTATATAATATAATATATGCTGCAGACAACATAATATTGCAGCCTAGTTAACGTCTGACATGATCCATAAAATGGATGAAGCAAACATTTACATTGACCATAAACATATCCCAAACCTGTATAAGAAACTTTACATATTTCACCTCTTCGTAAAATGCACTGATGGTATCAAAATTTCTATCTGTATTCAGATCTTCAATGTACTATTTGACTAAATCTTTTTGTTTTAAAGCTGCCAAACCAGCAACTGTAGATACCACATAATTGAATGAATCGAACAATTACAACATCCAAATAATGAGATAGAATCATAGCCCATAACATGATAAAAATTTAAACTCTAATATGAAGTCATGAATTTGCCATCATGCCGTCCGGATATGAAACTACTGAATAGTTCATTGCATTTCCTTCAGACTATAAGAAACATATGGAAACAAGCATGTATAACAAGTCACAATACCCTCCTTAGCGGATTCTTCAGGTTGTTTTAGTCGCTTGAAGAACTTTTCATTCAAATTGTCATTTGCGAGTGACCTGTTTCTCGATGAGTAAGGCAAGTATTCAGGCGTGAAATACCGGCAGATAAATGGGTGTATTCCAGCAGAAAGATGGCTGTATATCAGCAGGAAAATGCGTGTATTCCGGCAGAAAGATGGCTGTATATCAGCAGAAAAACGGTTGTATGTCGGCGTGAGACAATTCCGTGGGGAGAGTTCTCCAGATAGAAAGGGCTGCGGCTATTCTGGCTATAAAAGAGACCTTCCTTACAGTCTGTTAGCGACAGGTTAGTCAATTGTGTAAAATAGACGGTGCAAAATCTGTACTGTCATTTTAGAACAAGAATCATAATTAGGTGTAATTAAATATCTTATATTTAATATTTTTTACTGAATTCTTCAAAATATCGATTATTGATTGGTTTTGAGATTTTGTTAATAAACTTCTAATTATTTGACCCAACTGTGATCATATTCAACTCCTTAATTGTAAATGGTCCTCATACCATAAATATACGATCCTGATAGTGCCGCACTGTGTCTGAAAATTTCTCAGATCAATACTTGACGTGGATTAAAAAAGTAACCCCCAAATACCACGACCATTCTCATTTCTCCTTGTAAATCTTTAATCTTCCATTGAAAATCATTCAGGTTATTATTATTATACTTTGAATTCCAAACTTGCTTAAATCTCTGCAATCCATAGGATAGACCAATTTCAAAAGCGATTAAAATGGCAGTAAAAGGCCACTGCCCTCGCTCCTTCCCAACACTCACAACGAACCCTAAAACTGCAATCTGTCACTGCCTTTAAAAGCTATCATCGATCGTATTGTTTGTCCAGCAATAACACAAATAACATAAAAAGGAAAAGGGTGTTTCCTTGCTCTTGCAGTACTACGCCACCTTAAAGTTTAGGTATTTCCTATTTTATAGGAATTTCATGTTATATTATGTCTTCTATTTCTCCATGGTGAGTAATGGAAGCTCTCAGGAATGCTTCACAATGATTTATAGTTTTAGTTAGACACGAATACAAAGTAGGAAAAATGATATTCGCCTCACTCAGAGCTGCAGTAAAGCTGTTGTATTCAATGAAACGAATTAGGGACTTTATTTTTCATGGTTGGAACATAAATATATTGATTCAAATCTGCTTATACCTAGAAGGTATTTTTCGCATATCAATATGTCATAAATCTGTTTAGTTGTTTACTGAAACAAACTTTTCGAATTGATGGAGTCCATGCTTGTAGAGTTGTATTTTGCATTATTTATTAATAGAGGTGGAGGTAGTCATTTACTGGATCACGTTAAACTTGTGTTTTGTGTTTATGTTATTAGCTTTCTCCTGTTTTGTATTAATTTCTTCGCTCGTTTATAACTAACACAAATTATCATAATTAAATAAATCATTTGATTATTGTAAAATAACATAATTATCATGTCAAATGAAATTCTTAAACTCTTGTAGAATAAAATTGATTTATTATCAGAGTGTGGTATTTTTTTCAATCATCTTAATAAAATAAATCTTTGACAGAGTAATATCATTGGTTTCCTCTATTAAAAAGCTCCTAGTATTTTAGTAGACACCTTTACAAATAATGAATGTTGTTTCATGATGTACAATAAACCTCCTCCATCGAGGATGGAGCAAAAATAATTTCAATTTTCTTTTCAAAGTTTCTTCTTCCTCTATAATAAACCTCCTCTATCAGAAAATGATAAAACCCTTGACAGGATGAATGAGAAACTATGCGAAACTATAGTTATGGGGAATCCAAAACAGCTGTGCGAACAATTATTCTTCAATTTGCACCCATCTCATATCCAGTAATCTCTCGAATATTTACCTGAACTTGGATTTGCTTTTCTTTAATCCGCACTTAGTTTTCAAGAATGCTCGGTGCCTTTGGTGGCAAAGGGAAGATGAGGACATATTGCATGGTTATTCCTTTCCAACCAAAACAATACCCCAATAAACTACTATCAAGATGCAGAAAGCTTTTCACTTTGAAAAATCTAATGCAGATTTCCTTTCCTACATATGCATAAATATGAGTTAACATATGAGATTTATAATACAATTTAAAAAAATAAAAATTAAAATTAAATGTATCAAAAACAAAAGAAATATAATACTAATCTCTATTGACTTCCATCTTCTAAACACATTTCCATTGCTTGTGCTCTCCACCAAACTGCTGGAGTTCTCCACTACACTCAAGGAAGAAAACAACCTAAGAACTATATGAAAAATGATAATTAAGTTGAAAAAAAAAAAATCAATGTAATGTGAAAAAGGGGAAAATAATGAATCTAAAATTGAAAGACTCATTCACTTACCTGTATACTTTCCTCCATCCATTAATGCTTTTCAATAGCATAGAACACACTTGACCCAACTGTGCAATTCGTTTGACGCAATCTGATGCTATTATTGTAGGTCTGTAGAGAGTATTATAGGGGGCATAATGAAGCCCACATCTCGGAAGAGATACTTGAAAATAATAGCGAATGTTATGAAAGAAATAGGAGGATCAAGATAGAAAGGCAGGCTGAATCCCCCATCAAATGAAACGCATAATATGCCTGAAAAGCTACAGTTGCTTCTTCTTCTTCTTGTCTGGACACGAATGGACAAAGTTATAATGATTTCATATAAATATTTTTTATAATGCATCCCAGTACATATACATACCTCTGCTCTTGCCGTCCAATTTATTTGATTGTCTAGAGTATTTAAGAGATGAAAAATATATTTCTATTTCAACTAGATAATTTAGGAAATGAAATCTAAATAAATTATATCATGCATAAAATTTGAAGCTACAGAATTCTTTTAGGACTGATTATCCTAGTCACCCTAACCTGGGCCTATCTTGTACGCTTTATAGTAAACATTTTTTTTGAATGCATTGATTTAATTCAATATACTTTTTATTCAACAGATCTCTCTCAATGATCTGTGATTTAACAGATTATATAGACGAGGATGAACACAGAACATCTATTAATGCAAAGAATTTTCTGTTCTATGTCTGAGAAAGTTGAAAAGAAAGGAAGGAAAGAAAGACAATTATCAAAAATATTATATTGCTTTTTTTGAATTTTTTTTTGAATAGGGCTAAAGAGTATGCATTTGTCTTCAAATATGAGAAAAATTTCACATAGGATGATGATATTCTTTTTCAATAATTTGGGTAAAAAATGAGAGATGGTGTGAAAAGATAGTTTGAAGTATTGTCTACCCTTGTATGATTTTGTGATGGCCTTCATTTGTGCACAAGGATCCCAATAAGTATGTTAGATTTGGGGAGGGCCTTTCTTCATTGACACAAAATAGACAGTGTGGAAGATAATGAGAAGAGCTGGTAATTGTACTTTTCTATTCCTTGTCATTTAGTCATTTGAATATTATAGTGTTGAAAATTTATGATGAAAATTTTAATTACTTGGCATGTTCGAACAATATGACAATGTACATTTCAATACAGATGTATGTTTCTCACTTGATAACTTTATATACGATGTCAAGTTGTCAGGTATATAAAGTTGTCAAATGAGAAAACATACCTCTATTGAAATGTAAATTTTCATATGATTCCAACATACCAAATAATTAAAATTTCATTATAAAATTTCAACAATATAATGTTCAAATGACTAATTGACAAAGAATAGAAAAGTACAAAACACAATTACCAGCACCCTGGCTAAATCTAACATGCTTACTAAGTCCTTATGCACTAATGGAAGCCCTCACAGAATCATACAAATGTAGATAACACCTCAAACTATCTTTTCACACCATCTCTCCTCATTTGTTAACCAGATTGTTAAAGAAGAATATCATCATCCTATGAAAAAAATATCAAATATTTAAGAACAAAATGCATATTAGCCTTATTCAAACTTTTTTTTGAAGAAAACCTACTTCTTCTTGTCTATCGTGACGACGCAGCCACTTAGGTATCTCATCCACAACTTTCTTACTCCATAATGGAGGAGAGCAACTTCGTCTCTTTCAAACACTCCTCTCTATTTCTCTCTATTGGATAAGGCAAGATGACGAGCATATTGCATGGTTGCTCCTTTCGGACCACAATAATATCCCAATAAACTATTTATATCCAGATGCAGAAAAATAATTTAAAGTTTTTCAATTAGAAAAATCTAATGCAGAATTGCATAAACATGAGTTAACATATGAGTTTTATAATACAATTATTCTTGAAAAAAAAAAATATTTAAAAAAAAAGAAATATAATACTAATCTCTATTGACTTCCATTTTGTAGGCACACTTCCATTGCTTGTGCTCTCCACCTTATTGTTGGAGTTCTTCACTACAAGAAGCAACAAAACAATTTGAGCAGTATATGGAAACGACATAGCCCTACAACATAAAATTTTTGAACACTCTTTTTGGGCCTAACCCACAAGTTCGCACCTCCTAGGTCATTCAAACAAGTGAAGGCCATGAGATAGAGGAGGACTCATTTGGAAAAATGGATGGGTGGAGTGAAATAAATAGTTGAATGACTAAATTGAAATTACTCAAAGTAGATAGTGGGTAGGTAGATAAAATAAATGGTTTGAAACAAGCTATCCAATAGCTAAGAAGGGTAGGTAAGAGAAGTATTGTTTTATTTTAAGAGAAATATTGTTTTGTTTTATTTTCAAAGAGTTGTCTATCCGCAATGGTTACATGAGTAGTTAAGATTTCCAAGGAGTTATTTATGTAATTTTCAACTAAAATTATGCGCAGTTGCAAATAAGTGATCCAATAGTTAAGAATTGTTACTAAGAGATTTTATTTTATCTTTAACGCAAATCAATAATTTCGAGTTTCAAAAAATTGCTTATATGGTGATTGAATGGTTATATAGGATAGTTTTAAATTTTCAAAAAGTTGTTTCTATAATTTTCCACTAAATTTATGTCTCGTAGAATATAGGTGGTCCAATAATTAAGAAAGACAGGCAAGACAAATATTGCTTAAGATTTGTAGGGAGTTGTTTCTATAATTTTCCACCAAACTTATATGCCCCATGGCAAATAGGTGATCTAATAGTTAAGAAGGGTAGGTAAGAGAAATATTGTTTTGTTTGAAAGGCAAATCAATAGTTTTGCTACCAAACTTATGCCCCATGACAAATAAGTGATCTAATAGTTGAGAAGGATAGGTAAGAGAAATATTGTTTTGTTTTTATCGAAAATCAATAGTTTTTATTTTCAAAGATTTGTTTATCTCATGAGTTAAAATTTTCAAGGAGTTGTTTATATAAATTTTCACTCAACTTATGTCATGTGACAAATAAGTGAACCAATGGTTAATAAGGGTAGGTAAGAGAAATATTATTTTATTTTATTTTAAAGAAATTATTTAATCATGGGAAGATAAAAATTGAATTTAAATAAACAATGAAGATTATTTAATAAAAGGGATGTGATGAAATAATTACATAAATAATAAATTATTTAATTAACATTGGAGGAAAATTAGATAATTAAAAATTATTTAATTATGAGAAAAGAGGGAAGTTTCAATGTTTGAATTTGAATCAAAAGAATGAAGTTAAATTAAAAGAATGAAGATGAATCAATTAAATAATAAATGATTTAATTAATTCAAGTGGAAAAATTGGTAAAATTAGTGCTCACAAGCATGATACACTTTTTGGCATTTACAATCACTTCATCATCATGTTTTTAATATATCTAATCCTTATCTCAATATGAAACAAGAGCATCATCACAATCCTCGTTCTTCAACATACCACCCCATCAAGACCATGCATGATACCACAACACATTAGGTATAGATATCAACACCCAAAAGGGTGGACATCTAACCAAGAACATCTCTACACCGAACTAACACTTATCGACACATTCAATCTTAATGGCAACACCTTGTCAACATCGGAAACATCAATATTCAATAATCACAACATCCAACGATCATCATACATTACATCAACAACATTAACAACATACACTTCATCAACAATAACATCAACACAACATATTGCATGTAGACATCATCAGTAAGAAGATGTGTCATCCAATCAAGAGCATCTTCATCTCAACACCACTACTATGATCATTAATGATAACACACAATTAGTCCTCAACATATCACACCATCCAACACCTTGAGTATGGATATCAACTAAGAACCCTTTGCACAACACACATCTTTAGTTAACATTAATGACATCACACATCCGATAGAACAATCAACCATTTGATTATCTCCTTAATATTCATCTGTATTTCATATTGATACAACATATTGAATGTAGACATCAACACAGTAATGGTGGACATCCAAAAAAGAGAATACCTTCAAGCTTTAACCATCTTCACATACATTTGAATCACCGCCTGAGTGATGAATAATGATGAACAACTAATACCCTAACCAGTACAGAGAGTGGGGGGTTGAATTAGTACACACAAAAAATTTCTTCAACATTTTGACTTTCTCTGATCACAGATAACCGGTTGTCTATAGCACTGTACTTAACCATAGCAATACCGGTCAACAGAAATACTTCAAACAACTGAACCAATAAAACAAAACTACTTCAAATAGAATCCAACAATTCTCAAATCTAGATATCTATTTTACTAGTTTGATCATGCATGAGTTGCATTAGTAATATCACAACCATTTAGCACTGCATGCATATTCAACTGAACAAAAAATACTCAATCATCACATGAAAAAAAAATACGCAGCCCATGACACACAGATTTTTCATGTGGAAACCCAAATGGAAAAAACCACGATGGGGATGAATACCCACAAGCTTGTTTTTGAACTCTTTTGAAGTCCGCTCTATTAGGAGCCTAGTTTGGTTAAAGACTTTACAATAAGGCTCTATTAGGAATCGATCCTTTTAGGGATCACCCAGTTAAGGGATGGCTATAAACCCTGTAAAAGGTTACCTCGCTAGAGGTTTTAAAGAACTCAGTGAGCTTGAGTCACCTGGTTAGAGGATTTGCAACAAGCTTGTTAAAGCTACCCGGTCAAGGGATTTTCTTTTTGTTGAAATGGTTAGAAGAAAACAGATAAAACTCCGATCTGATAATAACACTACTTTGCTAAGGCAGATCCATTTTCAGTTCCTCTCTTCTGCAATCACACTCTTCAGACTCCTTACTCTCATTTGGCAAGTATCAAGTCTCCAACACACATACATAAACATAACTTTTGCCAACACAAACAATAACAAACATCATCGACCTTATAGATAATAATTAGGTCGGTAGCACAAACCTTAAACCCTAAACATTTAGGTTTTTAGTTACAAGTGGTCTAATCCTAACCGTTAAAATGAATTTCATAGAATAAAACAATCTGAGAAATATCTCACGTTATTTTGCATCGTCCAATCTTCACCACACCTAGAAATCGGTAACCCATCACATGTTCTTCACACACCGCTAAGTGAAGTGCACATTTTTGAGGTAGACATTCAATGCATTCGCTCCTCAAAGAGATTCTTCACATGCACATAGCTGACGTGGCATCTCGATCTCATTCTTATCTCTTGACTAACTCATCACAAAATGTCATCGGTTGCACCGCACAAGTCAGATCGCCAAACCGGAAATCCTCGAGCTGAACTAAGACTACAAACCAGTAGTCGAACTGTGAACTCCGACACCGGTTTACTGCATCATGGTTGACTATAGCCACTTCTAGTCTTCACACCGGTTCATACCGGTTCACTTATTTACATCAATGACAATATACATTATCCCCGCTTCATCATATGCCAACAATCTTCCCCTTTGGCATTGAAGGCATTACTCAGTGTATCATTGCTCAGTATTTGCACCATGCTCAGTAACATATACCGGTTGACATATACTGATTCAACTTGAAAGATTACCACCACCACCTGGACTAGTCAGTGTGCACTCTGCCATATATCTTCTTCCCCATACATCATTAGATATCTTCTCCCCCTTTGACAACAATGCCAAAGTGGAGGCACAAGCTTCCAAGCTCCACTATGCTGCTCCGCCTATGGAGTAGCATCCTTCAACACATCAATCCTATAAGATCTGACATGGTAGTACCTGACTGATGTGGAGCACACAACTTTAGTTTACCTCATGAAGGGGAAGAACCCCTAATTCACCTCTCAAATAGGTAAATGTAGTCTTTGGTAAGGGCTTAGTGAATATGTTTGCTAGCTGCTCCTTACTGGAAACATGTTATAATACAAACTCTTTATTCTAAACCTTTCCTCTCAAGAAATGATTCTTGAGCTCAATATGCTTGGTCCTAGCATGCAATACTGGATTTTCGGAAATATTGATTGCAATAGTATTATCACAGAAAATAATCACTAGTTCAGATATAGTCACTTTGAAGCCATCCAATGCATGCTTCATCCAGACTACTTGAGTGGAGCTCATAAATGTTTCCACATACTTCGCTTCAGGTGTAGACTGGGAAATACAACTCGGCTTCTTGCTCGTCCATGAGACTAGTCTTCCACTAAGGAAGAATGCTCCACCAGTTATGCTCTTTGAGTTGTCCACATTACCTGCCCAATCTGCATCAGTAAACACTTTGAGATCAAAGTTTCCATTATATGGATACCACAATCCATAATCAACTATTCCCTTCAAATATCTAAGAATCCTCTTTACCGCTACCAAGTGGGATTCTCCTGGATTCTTCTGAAAATGAGCAACTTTGCCTACTGCATCAGCAATTCCGGTCTGTGATGCACCACATAGTGTAGCTTACCAATCATTGACTCGTACTCCTTCTCATCCACCAACACTGAATCATCGTCCTTAGTCAGTTTGTAGCCGATCACCATCGGTGTTCGAACAAGTTTTCTCTCCTCCATGCCAAAGGTTTTCAATACCTCTTTGATATATTTGGACTAGGTAATGTAGATTCCTTCCTTCATCTGCTGAATCTGTAGACCAATGAACAACTTTATTTCTCCAATCAGAGACATTTCAAACTCCTTTTTCATCACATCTGCAAATGCATGACTCATTTAATCATCTCCTCCAAAGATTATTTCATCTACAAATACTTCACAGATCAGTATCTGATCATCTTTAGATTTTAGGTAGATGTTGTTGTCTGAACACATGTTCTCAAAAATCCTATCTTCACAAGATGAGAGTGTAACCATTCATACCATGCCCTTGGTGCTTGTTTCAATCCATACAGGGGCTTGTGTAATCTAAATACCATGTCACTATCCTCTGACAAGGAAAACCCATCTGGTTGCTCAAATATACACTTCTTCTTCTAGGATTCCATTCAAGAATGCAGACTTTACATCCATCTAGTATACCTAGAATCCCTTAAATGCTGCAAATCCAAGTAGCATTCAGACACCTTCCAGTCTAGCCACTAGGGCAAATGTTTCTCCATAGTCTTTTCCTTCTTCCTCATCATATCCTTTGCATACAAGTCTTGCCTTGTTTCTTAACACTGTGCCTTCTTCATTCAGCTTATTCCTGAAGACCCATTCGCTACCTATGACATTCTTGTGTTCCAGTCTGGGTACCAAGGACCATGTTGCATTGTTCTTTATCTGGTCCAACTCCTCTTCCATTGCCTTTATCTAGTATTCATCGGTAAGTGCCTCTCTAGTGGTCTTAGGCTCAAATTCTAAAATCATGTAGGAGTTTTCTTTCATCTTTCTCCTTGTGAGTATCCCTGCATCTTTGTCTCCAATGATCTGCTTCGGATCATGATGCAGTTTTACATACCTAGGAATGACCCTTGATGGTTCCACTTGCTTTTCCTCTTCTTCTTCCACTTCATCTTCTTCCTCTCCTACTGCAACTTCTACTGGTATAGAAACACTAAGGTCTTTGCAATGTTTGTCACTTGTTTCTGTCTTAACTGATTCATAGAAGGCTAAAACCGGTTCATCTTCTGTTTGATTCCTGTCGGTTTCCTCAGGCTTCTCATGGGATTCATAAACTCTGACATTGATACTCTCAACAATTTTTCGAGTCCTGTTGTTGTAGCACTTGAGAGATTTTCTTTTAGTGGAATATCCCAAAAATATTCCTTCATCACACTTAGCATCAAACTTTCTCAGATGCTCACCTCTCCTGATATAGCACTTGTTGCCAAATAGTTTGAAATAACTTACTTTAGGAGTTCTCTCGTTCCAGTACTCATAGGGGGTTTTGTCTTTACCTTTCTTGATGATTACCTGGTTCATAGTATAGACTGCACTTGTTACCTCTTCTCTCCAAAATGTGTGAGCTACCTCTCCTTGGATCAACATAGTTCCGACCACTTCAACTACAGTCGTGTTATTCCTCTCTACTATGTCATTCTTCTGTGGTGTGCTTGGGGCAAACAACTTCTTCTTGATGTCATTCTCTTCACAATACTTATTGAATTCATCAGAAGTGAACTCATCTCCCTGATCGATTCTAAGGGATTTTATTCTTCTACCACACTCCTTCTCAACCAATGCTTTGAAGACTTTGAACTTTCCAAATGCCACAGACTTGTCTTTCAAGAATGTGACCCACATCATTCTTGAGTAATCATCAGTAAGAATAATGAAATACCAATTTCCCTGAATACTTCTTGTTTTCATCGGACCACACAGATCGGTGTGCACTAGATCAAGTAAGTTCTCTGCTGAAAAAGACTTACCTTTGAATGTTGAGGAAGACATCTTCCCAAGTTGACATTCTCTGCACAAATCATTCTCGGGATCTGAGACAACTGATTCACACCCCCCCTCTCAGTTGTCTTCCAGTTATTTGAACTATCTAACACACCAATCTTCACTAGAGCATCATCAGACTAGAGTCTTATGCCGACAATCTCCCACTTTAGCATTGATGGCAACACTGTAAAAATGATAAGTGTTCCAAAGCTCAAAAAACTACAAACAATCCCACAATCTAAAATCTGTACACTCAACTGACTCTAACTGACCCCCCCTAAGAATAAGCATCATTTTTCACTACTTTATCCAACTCCCTCCCCCTTTAACATCAATGGAAAAGGGTAGGAATCCACCAAAATTATGTACAAATGAATGCAATAATTTACATGAATTTAAAAATGTCTGCATAGGTGACCTTCAAGGATTGCAAGTGCCCATTCCATCCTCTTAGGAACCAATCTAATACATTAATCAGAGCACAAAACATGTATGCATGCACTCCAACACCTTTGAGATTAGATGGTGCGAGTTTACCTAAAGAACTGACTCCATCCTGCTAAAATCTGAGATTAGATGGCGCCGGTTTACCTAAAGAACTGACTCCATCCTGCTAAGCTCTGAGTAAGGTGTCCATCCGAGGAGTGATCAAAAGTGTCATTTCTCCCACTCTGCTCAACATTTGCTCTTTTTCTTTATTCAAGCCCTTTATTTTGTCAAGAAAATCCATTATCTGGGCTTCAAGGGAACTAGGAAAAATTGAATAAGGGGAAAATCAATGACCAATACTTGCAAGCTTCCCTTCAAAATCTCTTATTTGCTTATCAATATCTACAATAAACTTGGGCAAAAATAGACATGATTTAAATATTTTTCTGCCTTCACCTAATGCATCCTCTACACTTTTCACTGTTGTGTTCAAAACTTGCCTATCAATTTCAATTGTCTTCAGATAGGTTTGAAGCTTCATCTCATTGAATTTATAAAAAATGTTAATATCTGCCACTTTTTCTAATGATACAAAATCAAAATCTACTTTATTCAACATATCGTTAAGCTTACCGGATGGTGAATCATTAGAAATCTTCTTAAGGTTTGGCAAAAATTTCTCTAAAACTGCAGTGGCCAAAGATATTACCTCTTTATCTTCTGAAGAAAACTTGAGTAAGTCCTCACTAGCCTTGATCTTCGCAAGAGTGGCTAATTTTAATGCTTGAAGAGGGGATAAAGTGTTTAGATCTACAAGACCATGAGAAAGATCATCATCAACTACAATCTTCTTTCCCTTATCAGGGACAAAAGCTTTTGTCATGGTTGTCGGAGGTTCATCTATTTTCTCTTCACCCTTCTCCTTCCCAACTGCTTCATCCTTATCCTTCTCACCCTCTTTCCCATCATATTTATTCTTTCCCACTTCACCTAACTCCTCTGCTATCATCTATGCAATTATTCCTAATCTCAGGAGAATTTTGAGTAGCATCATCAAAGTTATCCTCTGCTTGATTATCAAAGGCATCAACTAGAGCTTCCTGTTCAACCGAATCAATTTGTATAGTTGGTTGATCCCGTGGAACTTCTGTCTGTGCATGGATCTTTGGAGGATAAGTGTCTTTGCTTGAATTTTCTTCTAGCTTCTCTGTAATAACTTGATAATTATTCTCTTTCAAAATTTTATTCAAAATACCTTCAGTGTCTTTCACTACTTCATCTACTCTTCTGATCATTATTTTATTCACTCAATGCTTGCTCTAAAAGTTTTCCTTTTCAAGTCCCAAAATCTTAGGTATTTCTTCTCAAGTTATTTCTGGACATATCTTTACTAGTGTAATTTTTTTCAACCTTTCATCTTCTATAGTGGCAGTGTGTCTCTGGGCATCCAAGATGTCATACAAACTCTTTGGGATCATAGATGATAACTATTTTAAGACCTTGCTCAATTTATCCATATATTCTACAATTGTTTGTTCTACTGCTCGCTGACCGTTATCTTCAAAATTATCATAATATATAGAAACATTTTTCAAATTTCCATCCTTCAAAATATCATCAATTAACTCCTACAAGGTCAAATGAGGTACTATTTTATATGGATTTTCCATCTTATCCGACTTGAGAGATTCATCTATTTCATATTTCTTCTTGCTAGCTCTAGCCTTTTCAGATGTAGGCTTTTGGACTACCCTTGCATAGTTAGCAGTCTTCTTTACTTGCCTTACCTCTTCATCTGACTATGTTTCCTCTTCTACTATAGTATATTGTCTTGTGGACTTCTCCTTCTTTCTTTTCTCTACTCCATGAGTAGATGCTATTGGTTTAGGCATAGGTGGAGGTATTGGTTTTTGTACACCGAAGGTAGGTGCTGATTTGCTAGGCTTGGCTTGGATTTTCTTGGGAGGAGCCGGTTTATCTTGTGGCTTCACCACATCTTCCACCTTTAGAATATTTTTCTCCCTTGCCTTCTGCACTTCTTCTCTAGTAATACCCATTTGCTCAGCAAGTTCCTTGACCTCCTTTCTCACCTTCCTCTTCTTTCTGACCTCAGTGAATTTTTTATGCAGGTTTAGGTCCTTTTCTTAAAAAGTTTCAAATCTTTCTTCCTTTGATCTATTGATTGACTTAGTAGATGTTGTGCATAAGGATCAAGTGTATTAGCGTCAACCTCATATCCCATGGCCATGATCAATAATGTTCTAGACTCAACAACCTCCATATGGCATTGATCTTTGTCAACCATAAAATAAATTGTCTTCTCATATTTATCTACTATTTCTTTGGGAATTCTTTCTCAGGCTTTCATAGAGGCTTGGAAGTTCTTGAAATATCCCCATAAAGTGGATATTATCATTGTACTTTCACCTATACCCAATAACCCTTCCTTTATTTGCATCGCCCACCAGTTTGTCAAAAGACCATTGGAATTTTCCAATACCAGGGATCTCATTCAATAAATATAGAGATAAGTACACAATTAAAGATCCAAACTTGAAAGTATGTTTCTTGTCTTATTTTATTTTCTTCAAGTTACTCAATAATTCACTCAAGAGTACAAAACAAAGATCACACCTTTTATTATCCTTCAACATTTGATATGAAGAATATTGCAGAATCAAAGACTGAGTTCTACCTATTGGATTGATACACCTTATATCCCACCACCATTGAGGCAAATACCACATCATTTTCAACTATATCATTGATTGTTATCAATCAGTTATCATATTGGGAATCGGTAATAGTTTCCACAGTGCTATTCTGCACATTCCTCAAGCTTGTGATCTGACTGGTTGCACTCAAGCATGTGACTACCTGAATGGACTATTTTATTATCTTATGCGGTTTGTCCAGCTAAATGAATTCATCATGAACCCTGCTGAGAACATATTGGACCCATTCCGCTTCATCAAATATTGGGAAATGAACAAACTGTGTAAAGCCCTTGTCATGACAAATCTTGTATTCTGACTTCTGATTGCCAAGAATAGCTGCCATATACTTGTTGTGGAGTGTAAGCATGTCTGCATTTCCAAGTTCCTCAATATCATAGTGAATGTATGTCTTGATATCTTCATTGTGAAGAACACAGTACGAAACTAAATAAAACGCTCCTTTTGGGTCATCCTCAACCGATTTGAAAGGACGTCTCTTGAAAATGGAACATGCCCTCTCATAAATCTCAACAACTAGAGGGGTAGCAATTCTAGATGCAGATGCCATGATGATTCTAGGGTTTTAAAAAGATAGCTCACGAATGGATAAATACCTCTTGATTCTCAACCGGGCGTAGGAAATCATTGAATGATTTCTTCAAGCTCGATTTTGCTGTCAAATCTCTTTCACTCTTTGAGTCTACACTTTTCTCTTGTTTCCATTGTGAGGAATACACTTTTGAAATGCCCTTTTAACCTAATTTCCAATTGTAATAAATGCTCAACTTTAAAGCTTCCGATTAAACTATTTTTCATCATTTCTTTCACCAGATTGTCAAATTGCTACAAATCTTCAGGATATCATTTGCATGCTCAATCTGAATCTTCTGCAACCTTCTGGAACTAGTTACAGATCTTCGCAAGGGGGTTCTAAGGATCTACATGAAAAACACCACATAAGGCCAAAAATCCCTAGTTACCGGATGAGGTTCCATCACCAAATTCAAGTGTGGAGATATTTTGCGCATTAGAATCTTCCTTTACCCACATTTTCTTATGCTCGTCTCTAATTTCATCTACCTTTGCTTTGCCTTTCTCATTCAATTTGTTCTTATTCACCAGTGCATTCTTGCTTCTATAATATCTTGCAATATGACCTACTTTGTTACATGCATGCCAAACAACATTTCTCTGCACAAGCCTAATGTGTTGGAATGCATTGATACTGATAGTAAACTAAGAGGGGGGGTGAATCAGTTTACTCACAAGTACATCAATTAATTCAATTATAAACCTTATACCAGAGCATAACACTTTGAAAGCTATATCATGAAAGCATAACACACTTAACACCAATGTTTTGACATGGAAAACATAGAAAGGGAAAAACCACGGTGGGAAACCCTACCCACAATCAGATGAATACTCTGTAGTAGTATTATGAATAATTACAATGGGCTCTGCATGTGCAGAAAGGCAAACAACCTAGAGCACACTGCTCATCACAAAGGGAAGTCTCAATGACTTACATAAACATTGGACTACAATCCAAAAAGCAATGAACTGTGAAAGTAGCATCTACTAATGCTTGATACAGTTCCGATTAAGCACTGATGTCTACTCTGTAATGCAAAACCTTTCAAACCTTCTCTGAAATGATA